>NC_043000.1:68942966-69021552 GCF_006345805.1 Octopus sinensis | reverse complement strand
CGGTGCTGGCATCGGCCACGAGTCAGATAGTGCTTTTTACGTACCACCAGACCAGGGATCCTGGCTGGTTCAATTCGATTTCGATTTCGCTTGCCCCAACATGTCTTCACAAGCAAAGGGGGTTAGCATGGGTGCCTGTCGTATGGTCGGATTGGAGTATTTTACGTGCCACCGGCACGGAAGCCAGTCGAGGCGGCGCTGGCATCGGCCACGAGTCGGATAGTGCTTTTTACGTACCACCAGACCAGGGATCCTGGCTTGTTCAATTCGGTTTCGATTTCGATTTCGCTTGCCCCAACATGTCTTCGCAAGCAGAGGGGGTTGGCATGGGTGCCTGTCGTCGGATGAGGTTCTATATCGACTTCGCTTGCCTCAACAGGTCTTTGTGTCCAAGGGAGGAAAGGCATTCATAAGTGGGCTGGGCTCACTTGTCCTGCCTGGTCTTCTCACGTACAGAATATTTCCAAAGTCTCGGTCGCTGGTCATTTCCTCAGTGAGGCCTAAAGTTCGAAGGTCGTGCTTCACCACCTCGTCCCAGGTTTTCCTGGGTCTACCTCTTCCACGGGTTCCCTCAACTGCTAGGGATTGGCACTTTCTCACACACCTATCTTCATCCATTCTCGCCACATGACCATACCAGCGCAATCGTCTCTCTTGCATACCACAACTGATGCTTCTTAGGTACAACATTTCTCTCAAGGGTGCTACGCTCTGTCGAGTATGTACACTGACATTACACATCCATCGGAGCATACTGGCTTCATTCCTCACGAGCTTACGCATGTCCTCAGCAGTCACGCCCATGTTTCACTGCCATCTAGCATGGCTGTTCGTACACACGCATCATACAGTCTGCCTTTTACTCTGAGCGAGAGGCCTTTAGTCACCAGCAGAGGTAAGAGCTCCCTAAACTTTGCCCAGGCTATTCTTATTCTAGCAGTTACACTTTCAGCGCACCCACCCCCACTACTGACTTGGTCACCTAGATAACGGAAGCTATCAACTACTTCTAGTTTTTCCCCCTGGAAAGTGACGGAAGTTGTTTTCTGCAGATTTTCGGAGGTTAATGCTCCGAGCATCTGCCACATACAAAAACTATCTTCCCAGTTAGCCTACCTTTGACATTGCTGCACCTCTTATGTGTCCATAGCTTACACTGGGTACATCTTATAGAGTTTCTACCTACACCTTTTCTACAGATCGAGCAGGGCCATCTTCCTGAAGACATTTGTGGATTGTCTACCTTCCTACTTATTAGTACTTTGGTTTTAGCTAGGTTGACTCTAAGGCCCCTCGATTCTAAACCCTCCTTCCACACCTGGAACTTCTCCTCCAGTTCTGATAGTGACTCAGCAATAAGAGCAAGGTCGTCAGCGTAGAGGAGCTCCCAGGGACAACCTGTCTTGAATTCCTCCGTAATTGCCTGGAGTACTATGATAAATAGGAGGGGGCTGAGTACTGAACCCTGGTGGACCCCAACCTCTACTTTGAATTCTTCTGTGTACATGTTGCCAACCATAACCTTACTTACGGCATCTCTGTACATGGCTTGCACAGTCCTCACCAGCCATTCATCTATCCCTAGTTTCCTCATTGACCACCAGATAAGGGATCGGGGGACCCTATCAAAAGCTTTCTCCATGTCAACGAAAGCCAGGTACAGGGGCTTATCTTTGGCTAGGTATTTCTCCTGCAGCTGCCTTACCAGGAATATAGCATCAGTGGTACTTTTCCCTGGCACAAACCCAAACTGCATCTCATCTAAACTAACTCTCTCTCTAATTAGTTGGGCTATGACCCTCTCCGTAACCTTCATTACTTGATCCAACAGCTTGATACCTCTGTAATTATTTGTATCTAGGGCATCACCTTTACCTTTGTAGCAGTTGACTAGTATGCTGCTGCACCAGTCATTGGGTATGACTCCTTCGTGTATCACCTGGTTGACTATACGGGTGACTAGGTTATAGCCGACACTGCCAGATATTTTGAGCATCTCTGCAGTAATTCCTGATGGGCCTGGGGCTTTCCCTGTCTTCATGCTTCTAATTGCCTTAGCTACCACGGAACTATCAACTCGGATAGCTGGTCCCTCTGTTGGGTCAACATTCGGCAGACTCTCTTTATCCATTCATTTTCTTTATTCAGCAACCTTTCATAGTGGCATCTCCAAACCTCTCTCTTTGCATTCTCATTTAGCGCAAGTGAACCATCATCCATGCGAACACACTTCTCTCCTACCACACATCACGATTCTCTCTCACACACTGTCTTGCAACACGAAATACCTCAAGTCTTTCATCCCAACGGCTCAGAACATTGGCAAATTTTTTCTATCCGCTTCCCCTCTGGCTAAATAACCTGTCTCCTAGCTTCCCTTCTGGCTGTCTGCCTGCTACCACCGTTCTTCCAGTCCTTCCAAGCCTGTCTCTTTTGTCTAATAGCCCTGTCAACCACAGTGTTCCACCACAATGTTACTCTGGGTCGAGATGGTACTTTGCTCCATCCACAGATCTGGTCAGTGGCTGTCAGCAGATTGTCCCGTAGAAATCTCCAGTTGCTTTCCACATTAAGTGAAGCTATATCCCCTTCTATTTCGTCAAAGGCTTCGAGTAGTATGTCTCTAAATCTCTGTCCATTTGCAGGATCTTTAAGCTTCCAGACCCCTCTCCTCCAAGCAGGTCTTCTTCTGGGCAATCATTTAGCTCTGATCCTGAAGTCGCTAACTACTAATCTATGTTGAGGAGTACATTCTTCACCTGGAAAGGTTTTGGCATTTATAAGCAGCCCTCTTTCCCTTTTTCTGGCAAGGATGTAGTCAATCTGGCTAGTGTGTCTGCCAGAACGGTAGGTGACTAGGTGAGAGGTGGGTTTCCTGAAGTTGGTATTGCAGACCATAAGGTCATTTGCATCGCAGAACTCCAGCAGCCTGGTTCCCTCCTCATTACGAGAGCCAAAACCGTAGCTTCCATGAACGCCATGGAAGCCCCCGACATGCCGTCCAACATGTCCATTGAAATCACCTGCCACGAAGAGAAGGTCACTGTCATTTGTCAATGAGGTAGTCCGCAATAGGGTGTCATAGAATTGGTCTTTTTGTCCTTCCGGTAGCCCTGGTTGAGGGGCATATGCCGAGATGATAGTAGCTGACCTATGGTGAAGCACTAATCTAATCTTAAGTACTCTATCACTTACTCTGACTACCTCGATTATATATATATATATATATATATATATAATATATATATATATATACATACATATATACATACATATATATATATGTATGTATATATACTATACATACATATATATATATATATATATACATATACATACATATGTATATATATATATATATATACACCGACACATATACATATACACAACATATACCTCTACGCGCACGCACACATACGTATACACATGTAAGCACAGACACATACATATATACACACCAAAACATGCGCACACAAAAAGCAACTCACAACCCCACGGATACACGCATATACATCCATTTACGCTTACACACACACACAAATGAACCCACACATACATCCCATACGGCACACAACCATACATACGTGCACACACATACACGCACACAATTATACATACGTATACACACACACGCACACCTACATTAAGTTAAGCACAGTTACTCGCCATACACACAAAAAAACTCACACATACACACACACATACCACAACAAAACACACACACGATACATATACACGCACACACACATACCTCCGTTTCGGACCTGCCTTTCTGACTTGCTAGGGTACCCCCACACCACCCCTTAATTCTACGACTGCCTGCTACTAGCCATTGTCCACCATACGCACACACACGCACACACTCACACACACACACACTTGTCATCTCGCGCACCTTTTTTACCATTCCTTCTTTGATATAGCTCTCTTGTTTTTAAAAACATTTTCCTCCATTTTTACCACTTCCGTCTTTTTAGTATGTGAACTCGTGAATACCACCGGCGATTTTCTTTCCTCTGTCCTCCCGTCTCGGGATCTTTCCTTCTCCCATATTTCCGACGAAGAGCTCCGCTCGAAACGTCGAACCCTCCTTTTTCCCTTCTTTCCTGAGCGTCCAACAATACTTTATTTGTCCCCGACCACTGCTTGACCACCAGTACTGGACATTGTGGTTCAGCAAAAGCGATCAACAGAATAAGTACCAGGTTTTAAAAAAAGGACCGGGATCGATTCATTTGACTAAAAATTCTTCAAGGACGTGCCCCAGGATGGCCACAGTCTAACGATTGAAACAAGTAAAAGAAAAAACATACCTACATACACACATACATATATACATGAACCAATATGGTGTGCAACAGGTATTTGGTATGTTTTCAGTTTTACACAGCAGACACGAATTCTTAAAAAATTTTTAGAAATGAAGTTTTCATGCTAATTACGAAAATCATAATATATCAGAAAAAAATTAATAAATCTATTTGGAATTTCATCCTATCAAATGCAACCATTTTCAACAAGTTTCACTTTTTGGAGAACATTTTCCTTTGCAACTTTTTTCTTTTTGCTTTTGATTATTGTTTATTTTATGAGAAATTCATTGAGAAAAAAATTATACAACCTTTCTCAATGGTGCAAAATATTTAATTTTTAAAAAATGAAACAAAACAACAAATGAACATCTAAAAACTGCCAATCATAGATCAATGAGTACCACAGTACCATTTATTTCATTTCTTAAAGCAGTTCCATGTAATTTCAACTTGTGTGTGGATTCTATCTTTCGAGTTGACAAATTTAGCACAGTGGATCACCACTCAATGCTGAGTTGTAAACTTGCATTTCTTGAATGTGGGAACAGGCTTGCCACAAGTCTCTATATATAGTGGATCTTGGCAAAACTGATTCTTGGATGCATTCTCCAAGTGTATTATGGTTGCAACAAGGTATAGCATAAAGAAACACCTGCCAAGTGTCATGACATGGCTCACTGAAAAGCCACTGACCTAGTAGCACTTTTCTTCAATAATATTTGTCTGTAATATATCATTTGTCTATCTCAACAGTCTTTGAGAACCAGCAATCTGTATTGGGTTAGTAAGTAGGTCTTCTGTGCAGTTCCTGATATTTATTATAATCAGCAAATATAAATGACCGAGACCTTTGGAAATATGCTGTGCTTGAGAAGACCCAGCAAGCCAAGTGAGACCATAACCCCGTGGCCTATGCCAAGGGTGTAACCAGCCCACTCATGCGTACCTATCCTTCATTGGACACTAAACTCTGCTTACAAAGACCTATTGAGGGAAGTGAAATTGATATTGAAATCAAAAGCAAATTCGATGACTGACATCCATGCTAGTGGAGCGCTAAGAGCACTATCCGAGCATGATCGTTGCCAGAGCAGCTAACTGGCTTCCATGCCGGTGGCATGTAAAAAGCACCATTCAAGCGTGATCATTACCAGCATTGCCTTAGTGGCACGTGAAAAAACATTCGAGCAAGGTTGTTGCCAGTGCTGCTGGACTGGTTCCTGTGCAGGTGGCATGTAAAAAACACCATTTGAGCACGGCTGCTGCCAGTACCGCCTGACTAGCCCTCATGCCTGTGACATCTAAAAGCACCCACTACACTCTCAGAGTGGTTGGTATTAGAAAGGGCATCTAGCTGTAGAAACTCTGCCAGATCAGATTGGAACCTGGTGCAGCCATCTGGCTCGCCAGTCCTCAGTCAAATTGTCCAATCCATGCTAGCATGGAAAGTGGACGTTAAATGATGATGATGACCCACAGTGCTGTGGTTTATTTACACTTCTCCATAAAAGTGAACTGTATTACTTCTTTCACCTAACAGAAAATAACACAGCTATAGTTGCTAGTGGAAGAGTGCTTGATGCCTTCAAATCCTTTTGCACAGACACAAATTCATAGCAACTTGCAGCGTTACTGGACACTTGCCCCCAACAATGGAAAACTTCATTTGGTGCTTTTGCCAACAAAGGCTATTCCTAAGTACCATGTTCTGTTGGAAAAAGCTTATGCCATCATTCTCCATTTTTAAAGTGCCCCTTATAGACTTCTCAAAATTCTCCACTTAGCTACTTCTGAGGGTTTTAATTTCTTGCTTCTCCATGCTGTTTAAAATTTGCTTTGTTTTGGCTCATGCTGGTTCGATATACTGTAGTTGGAATAAATGACAATTTTGACTTCCAGTATGTTGAAAATAGCTGCATCTTGTTGGATCATATTAAAAAAAATTTCAGTTTTTAAACGCTCATAATTCCTTCATTTTTTATTTCACCTAAAAACGGTTATGATGCAAATTACGATAATTTACATGAAAAACTACACCAGCTCTTATCTTTTACTTATTTCAGTCACTGGACTGAGACCATGTTGGAGAACTGTCTTCAAGTTTTTAGTCAAACGAATTGACTTAATTTTTAAATTGAGTGAGGATATGAACAGACCAACACCAGTTGTTAAGTAGTGTTGGTGGTGGTGGTGGAAATAACACAAAGACACACACATAGCTTTACACACACACTAAATCCACTCACAGAGGGTTATAGTAGAATACACTTGCTGCACAGTGGGACAGAACCCAAGACCATGTGGGTGGGAAGCAAGCTTCTTACTCACATAGTCACACCTGCACCAGTATCTGTGTAGAAATTTTTTAAAAATTAGATCTCTTGTGTGAAACCAAAAAGATCGAGTATTTGCAAAACATGTCTTTAGAGGGCCAGTACGGAAGACTCTCAACATAATGTTAAGAGGCATACTCCAATTTTTTTTTCTTTTTCTCAACAGTTTCATAATTTTATTAACAACATATTTTTACAGGAAGAAAAGAAAGAAAAAAAACATCACTACCCCACCAAAGAAAAGGAAAAAAAAACAGCAGAAGATGATGGGTTGCACACCCCAGATAAATGGCATGTTCAGCCACGCCCTATGGACATGACTGCAAAGGCACTGCCATGGAAAATAGCCAGCAACACACACTGTAACAGCTATCCCACTTGGCTGCAATTATCCTAATTTTGCAGAGGAAATCAGCAGTGTGGGATCCAAGAACACCTAAGGCCTCAACAGCAATCAGCACAAACTGACAGTGGCTGGTCAGGCTCTTATATATGCATGTGCATGTGTGTTTAGGTACCTTTCTCTCCTCTGTGTTACAGGCAATAATATTCAGGTTTGCAGCCAAAGGATGTGTTGCAGCACATTATGTCTCAGATTAGGGATCCACCTCCCTTGAGGTGGATCCTCACATGAGAAGTGGGGTTATGTTGTCAGAGTGCTTACTATCAAGAGCTACTGGCTCCAGCTGTGATGGGAAGCCAGGCACATCGAGGCCCCTTCTAATTATGTCATTCAGAGTGGGTGTCAGGGTACCTGGTCCATGCTATGGCTGGAGACGAAATTCATTGACTACTGCTCTACAACAGCAGTTGTGTAACTCACACACAGAGACTGAGGTGCTGGGCTACTCTGATATGAGTGCATTCATCATCAAGAAGGGCAATGGTTGATGTGGAGGGCACTAAATTGAGCTATGTCCTCAACGTTGGCTGTGAAGTGGAATGGAGGCAAGCAAAGAAGTGTTGGTTTAAAGATGTGCCAATCTGTCTGAAAGCAGATTTACATGTCATACTAGGTATGTTGGATTTTCTGTATTCTGGGAGATGGAAGGCCTTCAACAGGTCAATCAGCTAGAGCTGGCTCCAATTCCTGAGTCACATCAGGTTCAGTCATACTGCAGAGTACCTCACCAATGAGGGTGTGGATGGAAGAGATTGAGGAGAGAGCCAGATACAATGCAGTAGTTTAGCATGTTGCCAGCAGACACTGTCAAAACTGACACTGCAGATCACTAAATCATTTCTACACCAAATTTCAACGTTGCACGGAAATTGAAAAGGCCCGCGCTGCTCGTGGCTTGAGCCGCCAAAACACAGTACCTCGGAGAACAGCAGGTTCTTGAAAGAGGCTGGCACCACGACTACACTGGCGCTATCAACACTCGTTTCTCTTTTCTTCACTCAAATTATGTACTAATCACTTCGCCCAGCCTACTTTCACAGAACTTCTAGTTTACTTTCCCTATCCATGTTTTTCCGCAACCATCAATCAGCAGTTATTTTGGGGGATATGAACTTTATTAATCTTACGGGTCTTTGTAACCCTTTCCTGCAGATACTACCGTTAAAAATATGCAACTAATTCACTGGTGTAGTCAATGAACTAGAGCCAGGTAGAGGAAGTTATCACCTTTAAGGGAACTTTAGTCGATGATATTGACCCAATACTTATTTCAGCTTGGCACGTATTTTGTCGAATAATGTATCGTTTGACAACACCGGTTGTATATGGCTAAACACAGACACGAACGTGAAGAGGGAGAGGGAGCAAGCAAAGCCCCTTCTGCAAATGACTTTCACTTTTACTACAATATTGAGCTTAACAGTAGGAATTTGGCAGGTGAAATAATGCAGAGACCCATTTTAAGCTGTTTGCAAGACTCGCAGTTAACACGAAACTGAGAACTATACTGTATATATTCAATACTTTTTCTTTCCCGTTTGTTAACACAAATGCATTGTATGTATGTATGTATGAATTACAAAACAATGATACGAATTGGAAACAACTATAAAAAAATATGTCTAAATTCATAGATATTAGATCCATTCCGTGGATCTGTAATGGTACATGGACACTAATCACCATGCGCAAGTACATATACTTAAGACACGTATATTCGAACAGATGGTGAACTGAAAAGTAGACAAGGAAAATATATTTCCAAAAGTACGATCGCTGTAGTTTCAAGCTGTTACTTGCTGTAACGTTGTCAGGGCAATGAAATAAAGTTTTGTCGGAGGAAAATCACGTGATAGGTTGAAAACTAATACAGAAAATCAGTCAGTAAAGCAAGCACGAATAACTATCGAGCTGTGACAGCAGTAATAAATCGTATGATCCAAAAATGCTTGTAGCATTTACTTTTATCTATTGGACAAACAATCAAATATAGGTTGGGAGAAACTACATTCTAACTTTCTATGTTACTATTCTGATGACATGTAATCAACACACACACGTGTGAATATATATATATATGTGTGTATGTATAAGTATGTATATGTGTGTATATATGTGTGTGTGTGTATATATATATATATATATATATATATGAATTCTCCATTTAATAATTCCATATACAACACGTATGTATATGATACAAATAGAATACAAAATACTTGAAAAATAAATTTGTTGCTGTTTAAAACTGAAGTGGAAAATAACTATTCGTTTAAGCATTGGCTTTTGTAAAGGTATCATGTAAAATAATATAATATATAAAGTACTTTAAAAAATTGTATTCGCGTTCACGCACTTTAAAAAAGATAGAAAGCAGCTGCAAATTCCATAATCCTAATCATTAAAAAATATTTTTTCTTTGCGATCTTTTGATATTGAAAGCAAAAATTCGAAGACCGGCTTTTCTTTATAAAAAATAAATAAAAAAGTTACAAAAGGAGTTTAAACACCCACGTTAAAACGAATAGGTGCCAAAACTATAAATAGGGAAACCGAAGAAGGTGTAAATTATAATAGCAAAGTGCTCATGGGGAAAGGAAAAAATGTAAAGGTTTCATTGCTGTTGAGGATTAATACACCAGTTGAATATACAGTTATGCATTCAAAAATATAAATGTGCTTAGTGAATAAATGTACAATTGACATTGTAAATAGAACCGATATACACTCACCATCCATCAACCCAAACTCGGACTTGATTCTCGCTTTGGGCCATGTTGTGGTTGCTGTTGATTTATCGAAAATAACTAAGTGACGTTCCGTGTCGTTAGATACCGAATGTGAACGTGGAGGAGTGCTTTTGTCACGAAATAAATCCAGTGACAACTCCCTGCTGCTGCTTTTAATGATTGTGTAATCGTGGCAGAAAAATTATCGGGTGAACTTTAAACCCATCACCGTCACTAAACGTTCTTGTTAATCTCCCTTTGCTATAAACATCGCTATTTCTCTGAATTGACAGCAGTTGCTGTTAAGTTTTTAAAATCTTACTTGAAAGAAACGTTTACTAAGTAAAAAATTATGCGTACAGAATTCAGTATATCACACCTGAACTTATACTGGATATTCAGTACCATACTTCAATCACGCGCATGTATATATACATGTAAATGGTCATATGTGTGCATTGATGTTTGTGTATATGTTAAGTTGTATATAAAAAAAAATTAGCTTGAAGCTGAAGGATTACTCAAAACTTTTTAGTAGAGTACATATTTTTATTAGGAAAATATTGACTGCGACTCCGAAGTTCGGCTTGTTCGCCGTCATCAGACTGTCGTCTCTCGACCGATAAATACATGCTCAGAAGAGGCTCTTTTACAAATATTCGCTTCTTTCACCCACCTTCCAAAGGATTTATAGGAATGGCAGTACATACCCCTCTACTCGCTTTCCTCTCCAAGTGAAACTTAAGAAATTGATAAAAGTGTAGCCGAAAAGTGGTGTCTTTATTCTCGTCCACTACGCAATCTCTTGTGTCATAATCACCAGACAAAGGAAGGCAGCGGATTACTTTTCGCTCGGTTATTAGCCTGATCCTATTTCGCAACAACAGCTGTTCAACAAAACTCCATAAATCAGTGATACTTGGACACTGAAAGTATGAGTGCAAAACTTAATGCTCCGCATGTACCTTGGACAGGTCCCCAGATGACAGCATTTCATATCATCTCCCCCAGTAGCATTGCCAAGCCAGGATTTCTGGCAATTTTTCATCGTTCCTGGCCCGAAATAGGCCAACCAGTTAATTCTCGACAACATCTAGAGTTTCCCTGAAAGCATTGTCATTTTTCCTAACAACTACTCTATAGATTGCCAATCTGCAAGTTTCACCAACCGTATCGCCCGATTTATAAAAGTTTGTGAGTGCCTAACAACATTTCAGATACAAAGCTCCCAGCTTTGGTCTTCGTTTGATACAGGACTACATCTCCATCAAGGGGATTAGCTCTGAAAAGACATACCTAATAAAAAGCGAGCACATCTCATCGTATAGGAAAGCTGCAGATGCTGCATCATCAATGCAATACCTGTATTGCAACATCAATAACATTTGTGCAGAGAATCTTGACAGCAAATAGACCAGTGGGACGCGTCCCTTCCACAATAATTGGAAGTGTAGACCCTCCAAGGCAAGCACTAGGGCAATGTGCTGCAGTCAAGTGGCTATATGTAACGGATGCGAGATATGCGTCGCCACCTCTGCTTTTCAAGGATACCATCCTTTCAGCTCATTTCTGGGTGAACCTGGCCACCCTGCTCGTAACCTCCTTTTTACGCATCTCGTTTTTATCTGTTTGGAGATCCAGACAATCAAACTCCAAGCAACTTAACTGACTGTTCGTTCAGCGGCCAACGGCACGGGTCTGCCTTTCCAGGTACCGAGTGACAAGCTTATCGACATATTAGTCTTTGCCCCTGTGAGAATTCCTCTTTAGAAAGGTGCCGATCATTTTGATTTCTATGGTTTCCAATAACTTTACGGTAATGTCATCTGCATATATCGATACAGAAGGGTTCTCATATCTACATCAGTTTCCCCGGCTCATTTGGAATATTGCCCATACAATGGTTTTTCTTCCCCGGTCGTTAAGTCATGACAACTGTGGTGATGTAAGTGTTGGTGCTGTTTGATGTTTCTCTATGCTGAGTGAGATTGGCCGCTCGCAATTAAGGTGGTGGAAGCAGTGCTGCTGTCATTCGACTAAAAAGTTATGTCAAGCATTTTTGTGACTACCATGAAGTAATTGTTGCAATTATAATGATATAAATAGATTCAATTAAGCTATGGTATTTTTATATTTTAATTCATTTAGTCTTTTACCACTAGCTAGATTGCAACTATGTCGGGGCACTACATTCAAGAGTTTGGTCGTGTACATAGACTTCAACAATATTTTAAATTTGGTGTTTATGATATAAACGTGAATTTGTTGAACCAACGGTAATTATTGGTTTTAAGTATACATACATACATACATAAATATGTAGCGGACCCTTAGTGAAATCCTCTCTCTCTCTGACATATATAACACAAATACGGACGTAGAAGATAACAGTTAGCCTTTAGCCGCTTAGGCCCAGTTGTGTCCACTACTCCGATTGGTTGGTTTTGGTGCAGTTTGTCTTTTGCTTTATTTCGCGCCAATGTGCGACCCAACAAATCGCAGCCTTCTGATAAAGTCCCGTGACACTGTTTTTCTAAAGGTCATTTGAGCCTCTGGTTTGTTATAAAACCCAGTGATTCATTGAATCGCGCGTCTTTGGTTCTCACCACTGACCACAGAGCACAGCCAGTTCCAGCCTTTATCTTAACGTCATCTCCACCACCGTCGCCAACATCTCTACGTACACAGCAACAATCGCCTAGGTTTAACTTCATGCTGTTTGTGAATACTCACCAAGGTTAACAGCAAGTCTACCTGCGATAACCTTCTGTACCAAGTAACCCAGCACAGCATAGCAGCCACAACCGCTTACTCGACATGAGTTTCAACCGGCTCTGCCTTGTGACCTCAACCTCATTGTTACAGAACTACAACTATTGCGTTCATTACTACGAACTGGTATTTACCTTCATCTTGTGTCTAATCTCTTCAAGCGTCCTGATAGACTCATTTCTATGCTCTGTATTTTATCCCACACGCATACACCTTGTTTGTACACACTTACACATTATGTATGCTTGACAGACTGTCCACTGTCTATTACTATTCTTATTATATATGTATTTATAGCGCACACACAGACACACTCTGCTAACACACACACTTTATTGTATGCATGACGGCCTGTCTATTGTCTATTATTATTGTTATTATTATATATGTACTTATGGCGAACACACAGACACACACTCTGCAACCCACATGTTAACATCTAAATAAAACCTTTCTCTAACATTTAGGTTGCTTGGTTGGACGCCTGAGATCCGAGCCATTGATATGAAAATCCGGAAGATACTAACAAGTACACATAATTTCCCATCAACAGTGACATAGATCGCCTTTACCTAAAATGGAAACAAGGCGGCAGAAGCTTGACATCAATCCAAACTGCCTTTGACTGTCGTATCATATCCCTTCGGTAATATCTTTTAACCACCTAGTGTCGAAGTGCATTCATTGACCAAGAATGGCAACATCATAAGACTTGGAAGGCAGCGCTTTGAGCAACATTTCTTGTCTGATAACCTGTGGTTTGAAGGCACGTAAATAAAGTCGTTCTTACCTCGACTTGCAGATTGTTCAGTTCTTAACACATGTCGTCACGACCTCTCTGTCGCCACGTTTCGCCTTTGTCTCAAATAGCATGAAAAAGACGGAAATTTTTCTTCTCTCTCGCCGACGTGACGTCATCTCTCCCCCCTTCCAGTCTTCCTCCCTCATACGACTCCCTGATCTAAAGATCACTGCTCCCCTATTCTGTCTCGTAATTGTCTATCCACGTGAGGGTGGGGTCGACATTCCCTTAGAGATCTCCGTAGGGTCATGGAGCCACCTCCCTCCCCTTCGTCATCAGAAGAGCTAACCACCCTTCGAATATCCAAGACTTGACGCAGCATTCCATCTACTGATACACTATTCAGAGTGCTGATCGCGGTCACCTTTCCTTTTCCCACTGCTTTGTGCACCGTGCGTTCAGAAGCTTCACCTACACTTCATCTC
This sequence comes from Octopus sinensis, assembly GCF_006345805.1. NCBI lineage: Eukaryota > Metazoa > Mollusca > Cephalopoda > Octopoda > Octopodidae > Octopus > Octopus sinensis. The sequence goes on along the minus strand of NC_043000.1, from coordinate 69,007,775 downwards.
TAACTTGCTCAGGTGTAATCCCTTCAAATCTCTAGCTGCTGCGGTACCACGCTCAGGTGTTTCCATTTGTACTCGAATATGGCCCTGTGCGGGACTGATTCTTCGGCTTTCCCTACCCTGGGCGACATATTGTACCAAAAGACTGCCTCCATTGGGAAGATTCGTCCCCACTCAGCCATGACTTTAATCCTACGGTGGTGCCCTTCCATAATCCCGTTTCCACCTGGCCTGTATGCAGCTCGGAAGAAGCGTCTTGTGCGCCACTTCCAGTCCTCCTCTATCTAAATCTTTCCTGGTTCGTGTGTGCTCGGGGCAGGATTGATCGATTGGCACCTGTTGCAATTCTCTACTATCCTCTGAACGCTCTCCCTGATAACATCGGGGTCGACTGTCCTAGCCAAAAACAACATCCTGTCGACCCCCATGTTGTACAGCCTCCTTAGTTCAGTACCCTCCAGCCGGCAAACCGCTGCTACCCCACTCGGAATAACCTCTACTGAGAAACAGGGTGAGCTGCTACAAGCACACACTGAAAGGAGAAGCCTGGTTTGAGTTCGAGACAAAGGTGAACAGGTGGATAGAGGAGGGCATTCAGATGCCATGGAGTGAGGAAACGATGGGCGGTGTGCTGCTGTTCATGGTTGAGCCGACAAAAAATAAGGTTTGACCGGTGCTAGACTTCAGGGAATTGAACGAATATGTGTTCTGTCATATGGGTGGCGAGGCAGCAGACGTATGTGGAGAAATCCTTCGTGAGTGAAGGCGAATGAGGGAAGCGGTTACAATCGTCGATCACAAGTCGCTTATCTGCAGCTCCATGTATCAGAGAATTTGTAGGAGTACCAACTAGTGAGATACAGGGGCAGAACGTAATGCTTGACTTAACTGGGTTTCGGCTTGAGTTCGACGCCGCAGATCATGGCAAAGATCCTCAAGGCGGTTTTGGGTAAAGCGCCAAAGTAGAGCAGACTACCAGCTGATATCGACGATATCTTGATAGGTGAGAATGTGGCATCGGCAGAAGGAATCGTGGATCATCTTAGGAAGTTCAGGCTGACAATAAAACCGCCAGAGACTATAGAAGGAGGTACGGCGCTGGGGATCAGGCACAAAAGAGACGAAGTGGGTAGGCTTGTGTTTCACAGAGGAAAGGAGATGTCAGATCTAAATCGGAATATGAATAGACGAGTGCTGTTTTCAGTGTTTGGGAAGTTGGTGTCTCCGAACAGCATGTAGCTATGTCTAAAGGCGAGCAGAAGGAGTGAACTGGGGTGATGAAGAGGGAAACTTTTCTTCTCACCCGCCGACGTGACATCATCTCACGCATCGCCTTCCGGTCTTTCTTCCACCACATAACCTTAAATACATGCAAGACTCTACCGCAACGTATCAGATGAATGGATGAGCGTGTATGAGCAGAATGGATATGTTAGTAGAAAGTACCGGCATGATAGTAGTATTGATCATCAAAGCAGTCTATCATGAACCAACAGCCTGATTACTACCTCTCACTTTGAAGGGTATGCGTTTGCAATCCAGGAACAGAAAATATCAACCTAATACCTGCCACACAAAAGGGACAGAAATGCAGGAAAAGCAGTAAAATGCGACAACCAATCAGTGGCGGTTCGTATATAGGCACTGCAGAACTGCAGCACCCACTATTTCCACTTGATATAATCGATAACATTCAATATAATGAGTCCTTTTTCCTTTAATTCTTTCTTTATACTTGTACACTATATAATCCTTAAGCTTAATGTCAGTAGCCACCCCCTAGTTTATGAAAAAATACAAAATACCTTATATAGAACTGTGCGCTTCACAGTTCCAGCAGCGCGATGTTTGGCTGTTGTGTGCATGCTCAAATGTCCGAGATAGGACGCTGCACACTAGGGAGAGAGAGCACTGTCGTTCACGCAATGCCGACCCTAGTGTGCTGGTGAATGGTAGCGTTTCTCATTGACTCCGCGTGTGTTGTGCTTAAAAACGTGTTTATATTCTTGAATGTGATAAAGTGTAGGATTATATTATTGTTCTGCTTCTAGCTACAGTGTTGCTGTCAGAATTTGAAAAACAGGGCAGATTCCTCCCACCAACATCATTTTGTGATCTAGGAGGGGATTTTTGAAAAACAAGGGGGAATTCGCGGCGGTGTAGTTAACAAATTAAACATACTACCTGGCAGTGGCTAAAACGCGAACCGATCAATAGGACTGTAAAAATTTATAAAACTTTCCAGAAGTTTATCATTTAAGTTTATATGTGCCTTTGTAAATAAGCAAGCATATGCACGAAAAGACATACATAAAATAAAACATACAGATCTGCACGTATACATACATACATACATACATACATACATACATACATACATATTTAGATAGTCTGTTTGTATCATGGTTGTGGAACAAGATTCTACTCAGAAGGCTGCAATATTATTTGATAGGAACACGGTACAAAGAAATACATAGGACAAGGCTGTAACCTTAAATACCTTTAATGTCAGCCTCTCTCTCTCTCTCTCACACACACACACACACACACACTATATATATACAAGCTGAATGATAAATGGAAATGGCTTGGTGTGTGGAGGCCATGATCTTCTCCTGTGCGTTGCTTCCTGTCTGCTAGTCGCCGCGTCGTAAGAGAGCTAACTAGATTATGTCTGCACGGTCTGACGTCTTGACGAGAAAAGAAAAAGAGAGAGAGATGAGTGTCTGAAACTTGTTGCGTGTGCCCTCTATTGGCCAGTCGCCACCAGGGGAGGTAACTGCGCCTACAGAGGCGCCCCCTAGACCGGAAGCGATCGAATAAGAGTAATGTAGGCGGAGTAGATGTGCGCTAGAGGGCACTGAAGAATGAGCGATGGCAAAGTAGTTGTATGAACAATTGAAAAAATACATTGCAAGTATATACAAGGAAAACGTTCAGCAAAGAAAGGCACCCAATCAAATAGAACAAAGTATATATGTACAATGATACAGAAAGAGAGAAAATATGAATGCGGTGTCTATAACAACATAAGTCCGGAACAGTCTCTGGCGAGGCAAAGTTAAGAAATGTAAATAGTCTGAGACAATTTCTTCAGCCAATGAATCGCTCTGTCAGAACGTGTCCTGTAAGGTGAAGAATGCGATTGTGTTGTTGGTGTTTTGGTGAGTGAAGGTGGTGCTTGTTGGGTTTGAGTGTTTGTGGAATGATGGGTGTGTCAGCAAATGGAGTAAATGCTTCAGAAAAGGCTTATTTACTCTATCGATAGAGAAGTCTCTTTTTTTCCGTGAATGTCCTCAGAACGCGATAGGGCCCAGTGTAGGGAGGTGTGAGCGGTTCCTTCACGGCATCATATCTTACAAACACGTGGGTCCAAGTAGAAATATCCGGAGGTGCTGTAGAAGAAATAGACTGGTCGCGAGGAAGCATCGGTGGCAGGTCAGCAAAGGATGACCTGAGTCGTATGACGTAAGATGTGGGGTCCGCGTTCGGTAAGTCGACAGGCGCCAACATTTACCCCGGAAGTGCTAAGATGGTGCCATACAAGAGCTCAGCAGAGGAATAGCCTAAATCCCCCTTGACAGCTGAGCACCCTAACAGAACAATAGGGAGAACCTCGGACCAACGATGAGGGTCAGGTGTCGTGCGAATAGCGGCTTTGAGCTAGCGGTGGAATCGTTCCACCATTCCGTTCGCGGCGGGATGGTAACTTGTGGTGTAGATGTGCTAAACTCCGAGCAATTTCGAAAGCTCATGGAACAGACAATATTCAAATTGGTGTCCACGATCAGTAGTAATTCTAGAGGGTACTGCGAAGCGAGATACCCACCCGGAGATGAGTGTTCTGACGACTGTTTCCGCGGAAATGTCCACGAGAGGGATGGCTTCAGGCCATCTGGAGAAACAGTCGATGCAGGTCAATATATAAGTAAATCCGCAACTGTAGATCCGCCAAGGACTAACCAGGTCGAGGTATATGAGACGGAACCTGGTGTCCGGTGGCTGGAAATGTCTAAGAGGTGCTCTCACGTGACGATGCACCTTGGAACGCTGACATGGTAGACAGGCACGTGATCAAGCAATAATAGACCGATGCATATTCGGCCAGAAAAAGTGGGCCGAGATTAGCTTTACTGTGCATTTGTATGTCTGTGTGTTTGAGTGACTGTGGGTCTGAATCTTTCTGTACCTGTAAGTCCTTTACTTGTGATCATACAGGTGACTATTCCCCGTTTCTTGTTGTAGGTTGGATTATCTCTTCTATTGCTTTGTACTTCTTCAGTTCCACTATCGCTGGTGACTTCCTCCTCTCTCTTTTCTTGTTTTTACCACCGCAAAATTCCCGTCTTGTTCTGTTATCTGTTTCGGCTGTTTCTCCACCATTATATTCTCCTGAATACTCTCCTCAACAATTTCCACTGCTGCTCTCTCAGTGCCCTCTTTCACCACATCTGTAATACTTTGGGGGGTTTCCCCTCCAACATTATCTCCAGCTTTTCTTCATTTGGTAGCTCCAAAGTTTCAAGTATTTCGTTGCAATATTTCTGGTTCACTGCACAAATCATCTCTAATCCGTAGCCCCATTTCTTCACTTGTTGTGTTCGGCTTATCATGCCCATTTTCACCTTTTCACTTTCCTTCCTTATCTCCGAATAAAAAATCGCCGATATTATACATTCTAGATTTATCCACGGTGGGATTCTTCCTACCCTAATTCTGACAATTCGTTTATCCAAACAGTTTTGGCATCAAACTACCCTTGCTTCTTCTTTTGTTCCAGAAAAAGTTGCTGCCATTACCCATTCTGGCTCTATTTTCGGTGGGATCCTACCCACTCTAATCTCGTTGGACGTCTACCCAGCTGATTGGGAAAGAGCATCCAATTTCCTCCAGTTAACGTCTCAGTGGTGTATTTCCTTGCTGTCTCCTCCGATATAAATGTGATCTGTACAGACGCGTATATCTTGCCTCTTGTGAAAAATGACACATCTTTCAATTCCTTCAAACACTCTTCCACATTCTTCGTTGCGCTCTCGATTCTTTTATTTTTCCTTGAAAACGATTTATATTCCACCACCGTAATTTCCATTTTCGCCTTTTCCTCCTCTGATGGGGTCAACTTTACGTTTTACCTCTCTTTCTGTACCATCTCTAGATATATTCCAAATTTCTTAGCCATGTCGGATCTTTTCGGTTTGAACGGCAGTTTTTGACATAATTTCTAAAAAATTTTAACTTCGTATGCTGGTAGAATGTGTTTATAAAACATCTTTTTCTCTTGGCTTCATTGAGAAAATTCTATAGTTTGTAAGATATTTTTTTTCTTCAATTTCTGCAATTTCAACCAATCACTGACGTGTATTGAGGTAAAAAGCATTCTGTGCCGTATGAATAAGTCCCTCGTTTAAGAAACAGATTGGGTTTATTTACATTTCTGAAGAAAAAAAGATACCCTTCCCCCCACCTCTAACCCTAACTAATCCTAACTAACCCTAACCCTAAAAAAAATTGAAATGCAATAGATCGATACTAGGGTCATAATTATGGGTGACAATTTCATATGACACCGCTAGAAAAAACTGCCGTTCAAACCGAAAAGATCCGCCATGTCTTCATCCCAGCGCATTTCGTATTGCTCCAGCAGGCCTGGACGACGGAAGCCCGACTCCTTTTCACTGTCGCATATGTCTTCACTTTCTCCATCTCAGCAACGCTCACCAAACAATGGCGGCATTATACTCAAAAACTACTGCAAAGCAGCACAAAAAGACTCAACAAAAAAAAAAAAAACCCGCAGCGAAGCAAAAACACGTCCGATAAGTAAATCCTCCTGGGATCTTTTCCTTTTGAACGGTAGTTTTCAACACAATTTCTAGTTAACTAAACACTTTAAAACTTCGTATACTGGTAGAATGTGTCAAAATAAAACATTTTTTCTCTTGGCTTTCTTGAGAAAATTGTAATTTGTAAGTTTAACGTAGTTTAATTTTTCGAATTTTAACCAATCAATGGCCTCTATTGAGCTAAAATCATTTGCTGCATCTAAAACTGAGACAACATCCTGTCACTAACCCTAACCCTAACCCTAAATTTTAGCCTTTCGTTTTTTTTTTCTTAATTGTTAAATTAATTTAATTGTTACGCGTGTGTCTAAAATTATTCGCTTTGTTTTTGTTTTGAGTTTTTGCTTTCGTTTTAGCTTTTCGTTTTTTTTTCCTTAATTGTTAAATTGAAATTATTTTCCATTGCTTTCGTTTTGGCCTTTCGTTTTTTTTTCTTAATTGTTATCCTAAAATAAATTTAACAATTAAGAAAAAAAAACGAAAGACTAAAACGAAAGCAAAAACTCAAAACAAAAACAAAACAAATAATTTTAGACACACGCGTAACAATTAAATTAATTTAACAATTAAGAAAAAAAAACGAAAGACTAAAACGAAAGCAAAAACTCAAAACAAAAACAAAACAAATAATTTTAGACACACGCGTAACAATTAAATTAATTTAACAATTAAGAAAAAAAAACGAAAGGCTAAAATTTAGGGTTAGGGTTAGGGTTAGTGACAGGATGTTGTCTCAGTTTTAGACGCAGCAAATGGTAGCTGTCTACGCTTCTAACAAGTGTGGGCAGTCAGGGTTTTTCGAGACCTGGAGCACTTTCTAGTGGCGTCTTAAAAGGTAGTGCTGTTAGGAGACTTTAACACTATCCTCGATGCACGGGTGGATGGTGTTGGCTCGACTGATAGGGAGGGAAATCCTGGCCTCAAGGGTCTACTAGAGAGCTATAATCTAGTAGACTGTTACAGACTGGATGAACCGAGCGTTCCACTGTGGACGTGAAGTAATAACGACGGCTCACGCAGATCTTGCATAGGGTATTCGTTAAAGATAGAGATAAGGATACTTTTAGTTGTCCACAATTTGGTATTTTACCTTACACGGATCACAAATTTGTGACGTGTGAGGTACACAGATAAATGTCATATACAGGGACCTTGATACTAGAAGATAAGCAAGTCTATTTTGACTTGTAAAGCCTTCCGTGTCCGGATTAAGGAGTTAGTACAGAGGGCACTATGTGGCCCCTTCATTAATAATATATGGTGGCATGCCCTCAAGAGAACCATTCGTTTAGAGTCTATTAGATTTAGCAATCAGTTAAGTTTAGATAGATCTAGAATAGAGGGTGACTTAGTTAAGAACTTAGACGAGGCCTTGGAATCTGGCTCTGCATCTAGAATGCTGGCGGCGAGAACGGTCTTGTACCGTCGCCTCAACGCCAAGCACGAAGGCTGCAGAGTTAGAGCTAAGCTACGTGCAGTGGGACGATAAGGTATTAACGTTGCCGGATGTGCACGTCGTGTGGAGAGTCAGAGGGGCAAAAAGCCTCGATAAAGTCTTTAGCAGATGACCAAGATGCAAGATCTATGAACAGGATGAGATGCAGAAGGCCTTTCACTAGCATTTCGCATGGTTGTTCGGGCAGGGCGACACGCTAGAGTGTGGGGAATCCTTAAATGACTTCCTCACCGGTGGGCCGCGACTCTCGGCACGGGAGACGAGGTGCTGTGAAGGGCCTATTACAGCTGCGGAGGTTAAAGAGGCGTTGGCCGAGTGCGTTGGGGAAAAGTCACCGGGGCTGGATGGTCTACCCTAGGAGTTTTATCGTAGCATGCCGGACTTGTTCGGGGACATACTGGCCAGCGTCTACACAAACTGGCAACAGAATGGGAGGATTCCCGGCTCTGTGAGTCGGGGAGTGGTGACGCTGATCCAGAAGGACCCGAGCAAGGGGGGTATTATAAGTAATTACAGGCCCATAACTCTACTTAATGTAGAGTTAAAGATTTTGGCCAAGGTGTTAGCTAAAAGGTTGACGCGTGTCGTGGAAAAACTTGTAGGAAGGGCGCAGACATGCACCATCCCAGGCAGGTCGACGCAGGAAATCGTTCACCTTATTCGTTACACCTTAGACGGGTTGGGTAAATTAACCGGCAAATGTGGGGCACTGATTCATTTAGACCAAAGTAAAGCGTTTGGTAGGGTAGACCACCAGTATCTAGCGGCGATCCTCGAACCGGCTGGGCTGGGCCCTGACTTCCGTGGCTGGGTCTCCACCATGTACAGCGGCATCAAATCCACAGTCCAGATAAACGGCTACCTGTCGGAGCCGTTTTCAATCAAGCGTTCAGTTCTTCAAGGGTGTTCCCTTCTCCGCTTTTGTACATGTTGGCTCTTGAGCCGTTACTGCGGAAGCTGGAGAATTTTTTGGGGGAAGGCGCCTCCAATGAAATCGGTTACAGTAAGTCGGTCTCTGCTTACACGGATGACGTCACCATCATCATGTCAAATGAGGCTCAGCTACCTCGTGTAGAGGAGGCTATCAGAGGATACGAGGCTGTGGTAGGATCAAAAGTTAACATGGACAAGTCTACCGGCTTGCGCCTCGGCACCTGGAGGAGCAAGTCGATATCGTCCAGTGTTGTGGATCACTGGACAGATGGTCCTGTTAAGTTGTTAGGAGTTTGGTTTGGACCAGACACCCAGACGGAGAAGAATTGGAGCGAGGTGGCAGACAAGGTGGAAGCCCTAGTACGAACTTGGTCCGAGAGGGCTCTGTCCTTGAAAGGAAGGGTGGAGGTGGTACAGGTGTTTATTGCATATGTCCTCACCTACCGCCTGACCGTTGTCCCTTGCCCCGATTCGTGGCTTAACAAGTTGGAGCGCCTACTTTTCCGCTTGTTGTGGAAAGGAGGAAAGCCACTTGTGAGGCGCCCCGTTTGCTGCCAGAAAAGAGAAGGTTAGGGATACCCTGGCTAATGATGCGCAGGCATGCGCTGAGGTTGAGGCATCTCTGGCGCTACCTGGAGGGTGATAAGGTGTGGAATCCGCTGGCAGAGGAATTCTTTCGCGACCAGCCACCTTGGAGTGTTTTAAACCAGGTTTCATTAAAATATGTAATCTGACTGAATGGCAAAAGGAGTATCGACAGGGACTGGTGCTGATCCACAAGACGAGCGCGGCCGGCAGTGGGAATACCACCTTGGTTTTGTATAGAGGGCTGGTAGAGTATAAAAACGATAACGCCCTAGGAGGGGCTCTGGGGTCCGATGAGAACCAACTTACCAACCTGTTCAAAAAAATTTCGGGTCAGGGTATTTGGAGAATAACCAAAAATCCCTGACCTGGCAGTGTTATAAGAATGCTTTACCTGTTCGAGATGAGTTATCCAGGCACAGAATATCGGTGCCAACGACATGTCCAAGATGTGGGCTGGACGGCAAAAACGTCCAGCACGCTTTTGTACACTGTCGAGAGCTGTCAGGCTTGATAATTTACGTCGAACACGTATTGTTGCATCTGGAAAAAGTTCAGCTATCGGCTGAATCTATAATAAAAATTGTACCGCCAACTAGACTCTCGAAATAAGGTGAGGCCTGTTTTTCCTGTACAGTTGCGGTGCTGAAAGAATGTGTGTGGAAGACTAGGATGCAAGGATTCGCGACGGGGTCCTTCATCTCTGGCCTTGGTTTGCTACAATACTTCAGATATCCTCTGAAGAGCAAGATAGGGCTGGACAGAAGGACCCTGTCGAGAAGTGTGTTTGAGGAAAGATAGAAAGCTGTGTTCAGAAAGGTGGGTGCAAAGGACCCTGCTTAATCGGCATAGGAAAAAAGGAGAAAATAAAAGGAAGGAGATAGCCGCTGGGCCTTTGAGGCAACAGGGCATATCCCTTACTCATAAGAAAAAGACTATTTATTTTATATCATCAATATTTTTAAATAATAGGTATCATTCGAACGCATCATAACATTTTTTGTGTGTGTTGTCCCGTGCTGTCCCATCTATGTGTTGACCTTTATGGTTGTAAAAAAAATTCAGCTAGCAAGCCAAGCTACTCCAGACTAATGAAGAGCAATAACTCTGAAACTAGTCTCTGAATACTGGCTTTGTTGGGTGGAGGTGCTTATCTCCCCTGTTTGAAAACTTAAGGACATATAACGCTTGTGTTTGAAAACTTAAGGGAGATAGAACGCTTGTGTCACATAGCCAACTGGAAACGGTGTTTCCTGGGGCTAAATAGCAGTAGCATTCTTCTCTTTCCTGGGACTGCCATATTAAGTTGGCAACAAAACCCATCACTTTATTATGCTGCTACTGTCTTCAAAAGACTCTTTCTTATAGTCTTTCTTAAGAAAATCCCTACCGTTATGTTAAATAAAATTCAGTTTAGATAACTGAATTGATTAGATCAATCTGTTACATTTATAACGTTATGAAAAAATTCGTGAGAGGATATATTCTGTATAAGCGAATTTGTCTTTAAACACCGTTTTTCCATTTATTCTCTACTGCTATCGATTATCATCCTCGGCGTGGGAGGTATGTCAGCACGTCTTGGAACTCAGCTTTCTTAACACGGGTTGGTATATATAAATTTATTAAACACAATTCATGTATACTGGGGTGCATTCTGAGATGTCTGCTCTCTAGAATGAAAGCTAGCTAGCTAATAATTATTTATAATCATCTCGATTTTCAAAAATACTAGATGTTTTCAGTGAGTTCCTGAATTGATATTTTTAATCTAATATATTTCGATGATTGATTTTTTTTCAAACTTTTTGAGAGATTATTGGTACTCGACGGACATTGGAATTGTAATCTGCATTCGTTTTGATAACTACGAAACTAAATTTACATTAACTATAATTTGTAATGGCATTGTTTATAAATATACATTCCACCCCACTATAACTCGTAAAGGCATTGTTTATATTCTTAATAGTTTACGATTTACTGATAATTTTTATATTATTTTAGTACTGATAAACTTTAATTATAGTCTATTGATAAGAGCAAAATATCTCAACAATCTGGAATCAATATTTTGCTGATATTACATACACATATGTATGTGTCTGTGTGTATGTATGCATGTATGTACGTACGTACGTACGTATGTATGTATAATACATACAGGTTGTTAAATAGCTATCCAGTAGGTCGCTTTTGTACATATTTACAGAAATCACGGGTCTCACGTAAATATGGAACGATCTGACCTCGGCTACGCCACTAAAAACATCCCACGCCATCCAACGAACTGTACACCTACTGTATATATATTTAATTAAAAATTAATCTTCGTGAAAAAAAAAAATGATCTTAAATTATTAATGCCAAGACGCATGGAAATCCAACATTTTATAAATATTCTTCTATTTTGATGCATAAATTTAAAGGCCTTCCTCATATTGTTTCATTGTGTTAAATTTCAATATTTTCGATTTGGTTCTATAGTTACAGTAATAGAAAACGTAACACTTGAATGCATGTCTATGTGACAATAAGGCTCGTGCAATGATGGTAATAAGTCCAATTTCAAACCGCTCCGTTTCAAACTAGTCATCATATGTTTTAGTAATCAGGGCTAAATACGCATGATTTATGTCTGTTTTATGTGTATATAAATGTGGTAAGTAAAAGAATTGAGTAAAATCTTAGAAGGATTTATAAAAAATACTTTTCTTTTTTATGCCACTATGGGAAATTGATGCTAAATGATGATGATGGTGATCTATATGTACAGATGCAGGCATGCTATGTGGTAAGAAGCTTGCTTCCCAACATAGTTCCAGGTTCATTCCCACTGCATGGCACCTTGGGCTAGTGTCTTCTACTATAACCTCAGGTCTACCAAAACCTTTGGTAGATGGAAAATGAAAGAAGTCTGTCATACATATGTGTGTGAGTGTATGTATTTGTGTTTGTTCCCCATCACCGCTTGACAACTGGTGTTGGTGTGTTTATGGCCCTGTAACTTAGCGGTTCAGCAAAGAACACCAATAGAATAAGTACCAGGCTTGAAAATAAAGATAGGTACTGGGGTTGATTCATTCAACTAAAAATTCAAGGCGGTGCTGCAGCATGGCCGCAGTGTAGTAAATGAAACAAGTAAAAGGTAGATATACATATATATATGTGTATATGGTGGGCTCTCTCATCAAAGACAATGTATGAGTGTGTCCAGCTTTTGCTGAGTGACCTGCACAAATGATTTGTTTATAGTGATCCAATGCATGTGCTGTACATTAGCTCACTCCCTCCATCAACTCAACATTGCCTGAACAAGTGTTAGTTGTTGAAGTGATCACAGAGCAATGTGAGATGAAGTGTTTTCTTAAGAATACAACAAAATACCTGGTGTAGGAATTGAAACCATGATCTCACAATTGTCAGTGCAACATCCTAACCATTAGGCCATGTGTCCTCACAGATATATATATATATATATATATCATCATCATCATCATTTAACGTCTGCTTTCCATGTTGGCATGGGTTGGATGGTTTGACAAGAGTTGGCAAGGCAGAAGTCTGTTTTGGCATGGTTTTTATGGCTGGATGCCCTTCCTAACATCAACTGCCCTGCAAAGTGGACTGAGAGTTTTTTTCTGTGGCACTAGCACAGGCAAGGTCAGTTTTGGCATAGTTTTTACAGTTGAATGCTCTTCTAAACACCAACTACTTTACAGTGTAATTTGGATGCTTTTTACATGACACTTGCACTGGCAGGGTTACCAAGTAACTTGCAAAACAAAGATCTCTTGAGAGAGTAAGAGGCATTGGAGGAGGTGACTTGTGCCAGGTGATGAAAGGATAGTGTGCCAGAAAGACAGAAACAAGTGTGTTGCTGTAGAGGATATACATAGTTACCCAGTCAGTGAGAGGGAGAGAGAGAGAGAGTGCAAGAGAGCAGGAGAGAGATAGTGGCAAAGTGCCAGGGCATACATACCCTCAAGGTATGGGGTTCAGAATATAAATGGTAGGGTATTGTCAAAAGTGCATGAGTAGGGCATAGAGACTTCACATGAATGCAAAGAGTGTGGGGATGATGAATACAGTGACTAGTGAAACCTTGGTATATAAATGTGGTGGAAGACAACAGGATAGCAATGATATAGTGAGCAGGGTATTGAGGATAGAATCGGGGAGCAAGAGAGATTAGCAGAAACATAGTGCATGAAAAAAAGGAAATGTGAGGAAGAGGAGAGATATAGTTTGGCTTGTTGGGGTAGGGCATGTAAAAAGTTTTATTGTTACATGTGGGTGGAAGACACAGTGCTTCTAGAACTCAGTTTCATTGAAGTGAGCTGGTCTTCTCAAGAATCTCATATCACCAGGCATCTCAGTTCTTTGTGAGGCCCGACAATCTGAGATCAGTCCTCACTATTTCTTCCCATGTCTTCCTGGATCTTCCTCTTCCATAAGTGTCATCCACTTTCAGTGAGTGGTACTTCTTTATGCAGCTATCTTCATTCAGGCACATCACATGGCCAAGCCAATGTAGTCTTCTCTCTTGCATGCTTCATTTAATCCCTCTTATACCCAACTTTTCTCTCGACACTTTGTCATAAATGCACACTGATGTTGCACATCCAGTGGAGCATACTACTTTCATTCCTCTCTAGTCTATGCATATCTTCTGCATTCAGAGCCTATGTCTCACTACCATAGAGTATAGCCATTCATACACAAGAATCATATAGTCTACCTTTCACTCTGGGAGAGAGTCTTTTCATTGCCACCAGAGGTAATAGCTCTCAACTTCCTCCATCCTATTCTTATTCTAGAAACAATACTTTCAGAACATCCTCTACCATTGCTTGTACAGCTCTAACAAGCTACTTCTCTACTCCTAACTTCCTTAGAGACCACCAGATAACAGAGCGAGGGACTTTCTCCAGGTCGACAAAAGCCAAGTACAATTGTTTACTTTTGGCCAAAAACTTTTCCTGCAGCTGTCTCATTAGGAAGATGGCATCTGTGGTACACTTCCCAGGTACAAAACCAAACTGCATTTCGTCTAGTTTAATTCTATTCTTAATTAATTGAGCTATAATGCTTTCTGAAACTTTCACACACACACACACACACACACACACACACACACACACACATATATCTATGTATGTTAAAGATTATATAAATGTAGTTAAAATTTAAAATAAACTAACAAATTAAAACTTTCTTTACTGGTTAAAGTTCATACATTTGGAATAAGAGTGGACTAAGAACTGAGCTCTGGTGAACCTAACAAAGGTATTCCTTTGTTGAATACATCCATTACATTTTTTCTTTTTTTTTTCAGTGGGGGCAGATAGTTGTTTTTTCTCTTCCTCCTTTTCATTGTTACTCACACATGGTATCATTATAGCCACTTTTCTATGCTTACATGGGTCAAAAGAAATTGGTCGAGGAAGGTATATTTTTCAGATTTCTTTCTGTTACCAACCCTCACCTATTTCCAAACAAGGTAATATTTTCCTTAGTCCTTTGGACACAAGCAGTTTAGTGGCCAGATATGTTTTCACAAGTGATTGCAAATGAAAAACAATGCTTGTATGATGTTCAAAACTACCTTGTCTTGACATTATGCAATGTGAAAATGAAGGGGGACTAGTAGACACACCCTCATATTTTCCATTCTTTCAGTTTCCATCAACCTAATCCATTCATAAAGCTTAGTTTAGCCTGAGACTGTAGTAAAAAGCACTTACTCAGGGTGCCATGAAATGGGACTGAACCTGAAACTATGTCTTTGTGAGAGAACTTCTTAACCACAGCCTTGCTTATATCTATACACTTGCTCACGGTGGCATGCAAGTGCATAACTGCTACTGTAGTACTGTAGGCAGTATGTTAATCTAATTTTATATATATATAAAATATCATCCTTTAATGTACACTTTTTCATGCTTGCATGGGTCAGACAAAATTTATTCGAGGCAAATTTTCTACAGCTGGATGCCCATCCTGTCACCGACCATCACCTGTTTCCAAGTAATTTAATATTTCTCCATGGCCAGATATGTTCTTGCAGAATATTGGAAGTGAATGACATTACTTACATAGCAGTAATAATCATTTTAGTTATCAGCTGATATCAAGACAAACACACACTTACACATACATATATATGTATTATATATATATATATATATATATATATATATATATATGAAAGGCTTCTTTCAGTTTCTGTATACCAAATTCACTCACAGTTTTGGTTGGCCCCGGGGCTATAGTACAAGATACTTGCTGAAGGACTGATGCAGTGGGACTGAATCTGGAACCATGTGGTTGGGAAGCAAACTTCTTATCACACAGCTTTACCTGCACTTATCTCAAACAGTCACGCATATCTGGTACCTTATAGTTCTAAGTTAAAACTCTAAAATGTAAGAAACAGTTATTCTATTATTATCTTTAATAGGTAGAAGCTAAAGCAAGACAGGTATTTGGTTTATTATTGGCAATATATCAATTATTTCTAACACTAATGTTACTGCAAGTGAACATCAATAAGCTTCAAGAATGAAGTGAATGGAAGATATTTTGAAACAATTCTGTGTTCACAAAATGGATTGTAAAATGTTTAATAGTATAAACAATAGCTGGTTTATATATCCAGTTGAAATCCTCTCAATTTTGTTATTGTTTTTCTATTCATGTTTTCTTAACTTTTCTTTACACTTTATTTGTTGAATAACATAAAGGCTGACTTCATATATATGAGTACAGATGAAATTGTAGTGGCATTCTTAATGTTTGAAATGTGTTGAAGCTTAATGTCCATACTTGATGTTCAAAAGTATCAATGGTTTTGTAATCTGGTATTGGATTTTTGGGTTTCAATGCAAGATACTTGCTACTTGGTAGACTGCTACTTACATTATTTTGCTGAACAATTATATGGAATAGAAATAGATAGACTACTAAGGTATTAACAATTTTGAGGCATTATAGTATGTGTGTTTCTTTTTCTTTTATTTTTCTTTTGTTCTTTTCAGTCATTTGACTGAGGCCATGCTGGAGCACTGCCTTTAGTCAAACAAATTGACCCCAGGACTTATTCTTTGTAAGCCTAGTACTTATTCTTCAGTCTCTTTTGCTGAACTGCTAAGTTAGAGGGACATAAACACACCAGCATTGGTTGTCAAGCGATGTTTGGAGTACAAACACAGATACACACACACACACATGAAAGGATTCTTTCAGTTTCTGTCTACCAAATCCACTCACAAGGCTTTGGTTGGCCCGAGGCTAGAGTAGAAGACACTTGCTCATGGTGCCCTGCAGTGGGACTGAACCCAGACCATGTGGTTGATAAGCAAGCTACTTACCACGGGTTGTACATACTTTGCTAATAACTTTTTTTACTTCGTTTCTTTACTTATGTTCAGTGTATCAGTTTTGCAAATTATTGCTGGGAATTGTCTAACATGCTATTGCAGTATTTACCTATTTAGCTACTTAAATTGTCATAACAGTCTTGTGATTTGCATTTCTATATTATTTAGGAATTTACTTTTCTTGAAAATTTATTTTAGTATTGTATGCTAGTGCTTTATAACATTGCGAATCAGGTTACCATTATTGCCACCTAATTAAAATATACATTTGTGTTACAATGGGGTTGGATATGGTATTGTCAACTAAATATAAGACTTGTTTTAATCTACTGGTTCTAGGAAAGTGAAACCTTTTTTAATTTCAGTTTTAAATAACAATACATTTTCTGCTCTTTGCCCTCTCAAATTTCCAGAATCTAATTTGTTTCTATCATTATATCATGAAGGTTGACAGTTCTTCGCAGATTTTGTAGAAAATAAAGCTGAAGATCTATTATTAATTTTATTATGAGTAATCTTACTGAATTCTTGCTCTATTAGTAGTACTTTGAAGCATGAGTCTATTTCATTTCAATATTATCTCATATCAGATTCAGTACTCATTGTCATAATTTTATGAATGTGACACTTGTTTTTTTAATTACTTTCTTTTTTACAAGTAACACTTACCAACATTATCATCATTGTCGTCGTCATTGTCATCATCATCATCATCACCATCTTTTTTAAACAGATCTTTATCTGAAGTATTTCTAACATTTTAAAGGTGAAAATAATGGTTTATTTCTTGCTAAAACTATGGTGTGTAAGAAATTTTCTGATATTTAAATTTTTTTTTACCCTGTGACAGTTTCTTACACACCATAGTTTTAGCAAGAAATAAACCATTATTTTCACCTTTAAAATGTTAGAAATACTTCAGATAAAGATCTGTTTAAAAAAGATGGTGATGATGATGATGATCTGTAAATATGATAATAAGCATACAGTTAATCTGTGATCTGAAATTCTTGGAACTAGAAGTATTTCAAATTTCAGAATAATTGTTTATTTTTTTCAATAAGATTTGACAGCTTAAGAGATGGGAACCACCCAATTTTAAGCATGTTCCCTATTGACATTTCTTACTACAGCTCATACATACCATATTTCAACATGTATAAGGAACCCTTTTTTGTCAAAAATTAGGTTAAAAAATATGGGAGTTTCTTATACATGGATATAATCCATTACAAAACATTTTTTTTCCAAATTTAAGCCCCCCAAATTAGTGTTTTTTTTTCATACACATTAAAATATGGTATGTTATGAAAATAGAATTATATTAATCTGGCACTATTTAGTTTCACATGACATATAGTGGCTTTATTTTGGGACTGTTTCACTTTTCACCAATGCAAATCTACTTTTACTCTTTCATTTCAGCTTGTTAACCACATAAAGCAGCTGTATATCACTTTTCCTTTCCCATTTTATATTCACATAATATCCACAACGTTTTGGAAACTTTTCTGAGTGCTTTAGGAAATTTTTCATTCCTCTTGATTCCCTCACTTGAAAATGTTTAGGTTTTGAAAGTTTTTGGATTTCAGAATTTCTGATACACAATTATCAACAAAATTAATAATGTTCTTGATATTCCATTTTCATTTGAGTTGTACAACTTTCCAAAACTTTCCAAATTTCTTCACTTTTTCTACTCATGATAAACTATAGTTTGTGATTTTTTTCATTGCTTCTATTACTATTCCTTTTTTTATATTAAGAGTATAACTGCTTAAATTTATAGAGTAACAGATAATCTGCAGAACCATTGTGTATAACATAGTGTTCTGCAACTACTGCAGGTGTGGATTATCTACAATATTTCAGTCTCTTGGACTGTAAAAGAGTATCTACAATTGGTTGGTAGGTAGAGAAAGATGGTTGTAGAAGAAATTCTTGGAACTGTGTGTGATGTGCCTAATTTCGAGGGGAGTATTAGTGAATCTTATGGAAATGGTGTATGCTACATGTGTGAGAAGTGCTATGATTCATAGGTATGAGTCATGGGAAACAAACATGAAATATCAGAGAAAGCTGGAAAGAATAGAAATGAGAATGGTTTGGTGAATCAACAGAAGATTAGTGAGTAAAGAAGACAAGCAATGAATCAGAGAGAATAAATGGAATAGAGCCCCTGATGGATGTTTTGGGAAATGTCATATGATGAAGAATTTATTTTGAATGCAGTCTAGAATTGATTAGAGAGAGAGAGAGAGAGAGCTGGATACAATTATATTAAAATGAAGGCTAAAAGATGAAAGAAATGGCAAAAATACAGGACCGCATGAATGACCTTAGGATTGTACCTAAAAAGTCAACCTCTGTGGCACAAGTCCGGACAAAGTTGTTTATAGAAGACCAGCAGTCACCCATCCATGCCAGCCTCCCCTCTTCATGCCACCACTGTTATTCAGGAGAAAGGCAAAAGTCGATACAGCTTGGCACCAGTGATATTGCGACTCATTTCTACAGCTGAGTGAACTGGAGCAACATGAAATAAAGTGCTTTGCCCAAGAACACAACACACAACCTGGTCCAAGAATCAAACTCACTACCTCATGATTGTGAGCCCGATGCTCTAACAACTGAGTCATGCATCTTCACACAGGAGAATATTGATTATAGGCGCAGGCGTGGCTGTGTGGTAAGTAGCTTGCTTACTTGATAGTAGATTTGGTTGATGGAAACTGAAAGAAGCCCATCGTATATATATATATATATATATATATATATATATGTGTGTGTGTATGTTTGTGTGTCTGTGTTTGTCCCCCCACCATCAATTGACAACCGATGCTGGTGTGTTTAAGTCAGCAGTTCGGCAAAGAGACCGATAGAATAAGTACTAGGCTTACAAAAAATAAGTTCTGGGGTTGATTTGTTTGACTAAAGGCGGTACTTTAGCATGGCCGCAGTCAAATAACTGAAACAAATAAAAGAATAAAAGGAAAGAATAATAAAATAGATAAAAGGAATTTCAGAAACATGAAAATAAAAAAAAATGACATAAAGCTAGGGAGGTTTCAATTGTTTTTATGGAGTAGATATAAACTCGGTTCATCTCGATTAATTACCACATATCACAATACTGTAAAAACAAAACATTTACTGTGTTAGTTTACAATCACAGTTTCCCATTGAAGAACTGAAGAACTTTGCTTGAAATTTTAAATTTCTAATCTGAGTAAACTAACATATTTTGTATTTTAAAATAGCTTGCTGGCCTAGCAAACCATATATTATATGTGATGTGATGTAAATACACACACACACAATTGTTATCAACATTATTCTTTTATTCTTTTACTTGTTTCAGTCATTTGACTGTGACCATCCTGGAGCACTGCCTTTAGTCGAACAAATCGACCCCAGGACTTATTCTCTGTTGCTGAACCACTAAGTTACAAGGACGTAAACACACCATCATTGGTTGTCAAGCAATGGTGGGGGACAAACACAGATACACAAATACATACATATATATATATATATATCCAATGAGCTTCTCACATATATATATGATGGCCTGAAGCTATAGTAGAAGACGCTTGCCCAAGGTGCCACACAATGGGACTGAACCTGGAACCATGTGGTTGGGAAGCAAGCTTCTTACCACTTTTTATACTTGCTTGAGTCCTATGAAATTTATTGAGATTGACTTTTATCCAGATGTTCTTAAGCTGAAGTTTAGTGTATCAGTTGAAAAATGTTACAAATTATTGCTGGAAATAATCTAACATGCCATTTCAGTATTTGCCTTTTTGGCTACTTAAGTTGTTATATGGTCTTGTGATTTACATTTCATTATTATTTAGAAATTTACTTTACTTGAAAATGGGATTTATTTAATATATTTTAGTTCTAGTAGTATTCCACAGGTATTTTGAAAATTGTATGATGACATTTATATTTTTCTGAAACATTTGAATCTTGAGAAAAAAGTCCTGAAAGGCAGTATTGAAGAGGCCATCATTCAATGAATCTATCATATTCTACTTATATTTCTTTCAATGTATGTATCTGTTTACTCTAACAGTACAGATAAACTTTAAACCAAGCCAGTAAAAAAAAAACAGTCAGTACCCCAGCATGGCCTCAGCCTTTGGGCTGTAATACATAAAAAGATTAAAGTAACACCCACAGCTATTTACTAAGGTTATCCCGCTTTGATTTAACTGTGTTATTATCTTCTATGTATCCACATAGATACATTGACAGAAATAATTGATCATTAAAACCTGTAACAATAACTAAACTTTTATTTTTATTGCTTGTCACAGTATTCTATATGTTTAAAATCATGTAACTACTTTCCACCCCCATGTTCCTTTCAGTAAACACTTACTCACTCACTATCTCTTTGTTTCTCACTTTAACTATATCACATACCCCTGTACCTAACATGTTTATATCTCTCTTTCTACTTTCTATCTCTTTCTTCAACTAAGTACACAACATAACAGCAATACTTTTTCTTGCCTCTGGGATAACACTCTTTTCTTTCTCACTTTTTGCCTCTCTCTTGAACTAACCACATAACAGCATCACACATTCAGTCTTAACGTAATAACTATTATTTCCCCCTTACCTCACGTTGTTAACACTTTTCTCTCCCTATTTTCTCTCATTCTTCGCCTCTCTTCTCAGTTAACCACAAGACAGCATAATATATTTGGCCTTAGCATATTAATATATACATTGTATGCTGGTGCTTTATAACATTGTGAAGAAGTGTTTTGCAACGGTTAGTTTACCACTATTGACACCTGATTAAAAGATGTGTTTGTGCTGCCATGGAGTTGGATATGGTATTATCAACCTCAACACATTTCCTAAAACTATAATTGAGGATATAATGAAAGAAGAAAAGAAAAAAAAAGAAGCGTATAGAATGTCAGAAAGTGAGGACACTAGCATTATAAATTTGTCTGTTGATAGCATAGTACTAAACCAAAAGCAGCATCTGAATCAGGGCTTATATAATAATAAAAAAAAGTCATCATCATTATCTTTTTTGTCATCATCCAGTTGGGTGACTTGTCCAGGACAATGTGTCATGTCAAATGTCCTGACTGAGTGATGCAGCTTGAATGTCAGGCTGGGGTGTTAGTCACATTGGTCTTTCTCTAGCTGAAATGGCTACAGATGATAGCAAGTAGTTGGCTAACTGAACTGGTTGATCCTGGCCATTGACTGTTTATCTGTTCAATTGCTCAGCATCTAATGATATTCCCTATCAATTCAATAAGATTCATTTACTGAAATAGTTTACACCCACCATGATACATTTCAATGTACTTAGAGTCGAGTTGTTACATGCTATTTAACCCAGGTGTGACTACTCTGGTTGTGGGTCCCTGGTTTGGGTTTTGAGGAGTGTAGAAAGAAAAAAGATAATAATTTTACAAAATAATACCTTAATACATTTTTCTTAAAGTGGATCAGACAAAGGTTTATAGCCTAAGCCATGTATTCTTACTTTTAATGTTATTTTTGGTGAGTAAAAGGTGTAACCTTTCTTAAATATCTTTAAGTATTTAAAATTAAATTTTAAAGCATTTGCATGAACAAATGGATGAAAACTTTACTTTTTAATCACACACACAAACAAATTGCCAGTTTATTCTTTTTGCTGTATGAGTGAAAAAAGTCAAGAAAACTCTAGGGTCACATGACTAAATTCATGTATTAAAAAGGTACCAAAAATACTTTCTCCATTGGTTAAATCTTTGTAGAAAGCAAGCATGGGTGTGTGGTAAAAAGTTTGTTCCCTAATCACATGGTTCCGGGTCCAGTCTACTAGTACCTTCTCCTATAGCCTTGGGCTGACTAAAACCTTGTAAGTGGACTTGATAGAAGAAAACTGAAAAAATCCTATTGTATGTATATGTGTGTATGTGTGTGTGTATGTTTGTCCTTCACCAATGCTTGACAACTGGCATTGGTGTGTTTATGTTCCTGTGACTTAGTGATTTGGCATGAGAGACTAAAAGAATAAGCACCAGGCTTCAAAAAAAGTACTGGGGTCGATTCATTACACTAAAAATTATTTAAGGTGGTGCCCCAGCATGGCCACAATTTACTGATTGAAACAAGTAGATGATAAAAGCTAAATGTATATTCTTTGGTACTGAATAATTGTATGAAATATGTCAGAAAGCAATAAAGCAAACTTGTAAATTGACTAAATATGCATTTCTTGTCTAAATCTCTCCAACTATGAAGAAAGCCTCAGGAAAGTCCTCTGAATAGGCAAGTTTTTGATCTCTGCTGCACAGAACAATAAAAACATCAGCACTTCGAGAGAAAAATAGTTGACATGTCTGCTGGCTTAACACAGCCAAAAGGCAAGCAGTAAAAATATCTGCTTTTTCTTTCTTGGTCACTGCTTTTACTATGACTGAAAGCACACAGTAAAATATCTGCTTCCTCTGTCTTTCTTGGTCACCCTTTCATTTTTTGTTTTGTCCTTTCTTATGCTCCTTTCTCGAAAATAATAGAATACAAAGAAAATAACATCACTGCTCTTCCTATGACTGAAAACAAGCAGTAAAAAACTTGCTTTCCTTTGCCGTTCTTTCTCTTGACCACTTTATACTAAGAAATGAAGGAATGCGAAATAAAATCTAGTGAAAATTATCAGCAATCAATTATATATTACACAAAAATTATTTATTGTGGAAAAATAGTAAGGCATGCAGTGCATGCATAGACCCTTCGCTCCTGATATATATATATATATATATATATATATTTATTATATAGAAGAATTTATTATATATGAGTACCTTACTTACTGTGGTTAACCCCGGATCAACCGGGACCTACATATATATATATATATATATATATTGTTGTATTTCGGGATGGTATTTTTTTTTTTGCCAAATATATTTGTTCTTCGAGTAGACAAAGCCATTAGTGCAAAGAGACAGGCCTGGAAAGCCTGGAGGGATGGGGGTAGCAGGGAACTGTACCAGGTAGCCAAAAGAGAGGCTGGGCGGCAGGTATACATAGCCAAAGATGTAGCAGAAAAGAAGAAGTTTGCCAATGTCCAGCGACATGAGGACCAAAGAGCTGAGGTATTTCGGATTGCCAGACAGTGTGTGAGAGAAAATAGTGATGTTACAGGAGAGAAATGTGTCCACATGGATGATGGGGCACTTGCTTTTAATGTTGGTGAAAAGAAAGAGGCTTGGAGAAGCCATTATGAAAGACTGCTGAATGAGGAGAATGAATGGGAGGAGGAGAGCCTGCCAAATGTTGACCCAGTAGAGGGACCAGCTATCCGAATAGACAGCTCCTTTGTAGTTAAGGCAATTAAGGATATGAAACCATGTAAAGCCCCTGGCTCATCAGGAATCACTGCTGAGATGCTTAAAACAGCTGGCTATGTGGGCTATGGCCTAGTCACCCGCATTGTAAACCAGGTAGTTCATAATGGAGTCAACTGCTACAAGGGTAAGGGTGATGCTCTAGATAGAAATAACTACAGGGGTATTAAACTGTTGGATCAGGTGATGAAGGTCACAGAGAGGGTCATAACCCATCTCATTAGGGAGAGAATTTGCTTAGATGAGATGCAGTTCGGTTTTATGCCGGGTAGAAGCACCACTGATGCTATATTCCTGGTCCGACAACTGCAGGAGAAGTACCTAGCTAAAGATAAACCCCTCTACATAGCTTTTGTGGACTTGGAGAAAGCCTTTGACAGGGTTCCCTGATCCCTTATCTGGTGGTTGATGCGGAAACTGGAGATTGACGAATGGCTAATAAGGGCTGTACAGGCTCTATACAGAGAGGTTGTCAGCAAGGTTAGGATTGGCAACGAATATAGTGAAGAATTCCGGGTAGAAGTAGGTGTACACCAAGGCTCAGCCCTCAGTCCCCTTTTATTCATCATAGTCCTCCAGGCAATAACAGAGGAATTCAAAACAGGATGCCCTGGGAGCTCCTCTATGCTGATGACCTGGCTCTCATAGCAGAATCACTACCGGAACTAGAAAAGAAATTTCGGGTGTGGAAGCAAGGGTTAGAATCAAAGGGCCTTAGAGTAAATGTAGCAAGGACCAAAGTTATAGTAAGCAGAAAGGCGAACTCAGCACACACACCCTTGGGCAGGTGGCCCTGCTCAATCTGTAGGAAAGGTGTAGGTAGAAACTCCATAAGATGCACCCAATGTAAGCTATGGACGCATAAGAGGTGCAGCAACATCAAAAGGAAATTAACTGATAAGATAGCTTTCATGTGCGGCAGACACCACAGACACTCAGAAAATAGATTCCATCACACTCCAGGGGGAGAAACTAGAAGTAGTTGATAGTTTCTGCTACCTGGGTGACCAAGTTAGTAGTGGAGGTGGATGCTCAGAGAGTATCACCACTAGAATACGAATAGCCTGGGCAAAGTTCAGAAAGCTCCTACCCCTACTGGCGACAAAGGGTCTCTCGCACAGAGTGAAAGGTAGATTGTATGATGCATGTGTGCGACCTGCCATGCTTCACGGTAGTGAAACATGGGCTGTGACTGCAGAGGACATGCGTAGACTTGAAAGAAATGAAGCTAGCATGATCCGCTGGATGTGTAATGTCAGTGTGCACGCACGACAGAGTGTAAGTACCCTGAGAGAAATGCTGGACATAAGAAGCATCAGATGTGGTGTGCAAGAGCGACGCTTGCGATGGTATGGTCATGTACTGCGGATGGATGAGGAGAGATATGTGAAGAAGTGCCACTCCCAAACAGTTGAAGGTATCAGGGGGAGAGGTAGACCCAGGAAGACATGGGATGAGGTAGTCAAGCATGACCTCAGAGGGTTGGGCCTCACTGAGGCAATGGCGAAGGACCGAGATCTCTGGAGATATGCTGTGACTGCAAAGACCCGGGCTGCTTCCTGCACCAGTTCCACATAGCCCCTGCCCATTCAAAGTACCCTGGATTCCAGAACGTCCCGCTGTGCTTGAAGAGACCTGTTGAGTCAAGTACATGAACATGAACATCGAAATAAATATCAATGGAAATAGTAGTTGTGATACCTGTGCCGGTGGCACATAAAAAGCACCATCCGAACGTGGCCGTTGCCAGCACCGCCTCGACTGGCTTCTGTGCCGGTAGCACATAAAAAGCACCATCCGAACGTGGCCGATGCCAGCTCCGCCCCGACTGGCTTCTGTGCCGGTGGCACATAAAAATCACCGTCTGAACGTGGCCGATGCCAGCGCTGCCTCGACTGGCTCCAGTGCCGGTGGCACATAATAAAGCACCATCCGAACGTGGCTGTTGCCAGCGCCGCCTTGGCTGGCTTCCGTGCCGGTGGCACGTTAAAAGCTCCAACCGATTGTGGCTGATGCCAGACCCCCCTGGCACCTGTGCAGGTGGCACGTAAAAAGCACCCACTACACTCGTGGGGTGGTTGGCGTTAGGAAGGGCATCCAGCTGTAGAAACTCTGCCAGATCAGACTGGTGCCTGGTGCAGCCCCTGGTTTCCCAGACCCCGGTCGAACCGTCCAACCCGTGCTAGCGTGGAAAACGGACGTTGAACGATGATGATGATGATGATGATGATATTTGTTCTTCACTTGTTTATTACTGTTCTTATTTTAACTCATGTCCATTGTCTGGAAATCTTTCGTTACACATCTTTGACCTTTTTAGTGACACTTTCCATCCTTGTGTGTGCTCCTGCTCTGCTTAGTCCATTCTCTGACCCTCTCAAAATACAACAATATCTGTTTCAACACATGGTTTCACATCAGGAATCTTGCAACACAAATTCATAAACATATATGTGTGTGTGTGTGTGTATACATGTATCTCTGTGTGTCTTTGCATTTTGCCTCCTTTGATTTGTTGTCAACTGATGTTGGTTTGTTTACATCCTCATAACTTAGTGGTTTTGCAAAAGAGACTGATTGAATAAGTGCTAGAATTTAAAAGAGGTACTGGAGTCAGTTGTTCAACTAAATCCTTCAAGATAGTGCCCCAGCATGGCCACAGTTCAGTGAAGGAAGCAAGTAAAGATATGTCAGTAATGCAACTTGCATATTTCAAACTGTAATATTTTCAGTTTTGTAATCTCTTTTGAACACTTGGTTGTATAACCACACACATCAGTGTGCTAACAGAATTAACAATTGTCATTGGATGAAGGCATGTCGCTTAGTGGTGAGGGTGTTGCACTCACAACTGCTAAATCATGGTTTTCATTTTAGGTGGCGAGCTGGCAGAAACGTTAGCACACCGGGCGAAATTCTTAGCGGTATTTTGTCTGCCACTATGTTCTGAGTTCAAATTCCGCCGAGGTCGACTTTGCCTTTCCTTCTTTTCGGGGTCGATAAATAAAGTACCAGCTATGCACTGGGGTCGATGTAATCACCTTAATCTGTTTGTCTGTCCTTGTTTGTCCCCTCTCTGTGTAGCTCCTTGTGGGCAGTAAAGAAATAAGATCATGGTTTTCATTACTGAAACAAGCAGCGTGTTATGTTCTTAAGCAAAACCCTTCATTTCACATTGCTCTAGTACTGTGTGGGGACCAACATGTCAAAGAATAGACATAATGTTTCTTCTGCATGTCATAAGTGACCAAAAGAGGTTGAGGCAGGATTTGCACTCTGGTCTCTTAAAACCCTCACCAACAATGATTCAGTGGGAAAAGAGATCCATGGATTGGAGGATTGTTGCTTGACTAGTGTCATCTGCCATGAGTAAGGAATCACCAACAAATGGTGGCTGCAGCAACTTGCTGTTGCAGCACATGCCCCTACACTACTACTAATATTGGATATGTTTGCTACGTATGCTATGTTTTAGACCTACAGAGCTACAGACAATGTAGTGCATGCATTAGTTGTTAGAAGTCACGGGATTGTCATTTGGTAGTTTTATTTTTGCACTTATATATTTTTTTACACTCAAATGTAATGCTACCCACCAATTTTGACCCAGAATTTTGGAATATTAGATTACAATCTTGTATCCTACTTAGCATGAATATATTGTTATAATGTTGTAATACTGTGGAGTTCACCTTGAAAAATCTTGTATAGATGATTAGTGCTAGGAAGCACAGACAGATCAGTAATAAACAAAAAAAATCATTCAGCACCAGTGGCAGAACTGTGAGATCATGTGGTTTCAGTGTGTTTGCACCTTCTCAGCAGCAGGTGTCCACTCACTACATGCTAACCAAATATCACTGCTAACGATATATTGAAAAATTGTGACTATTCAGTCTCTGGTGTCTCAAATAGCCAACTGGGTCTGTAAAAATGAAGTATTAGTGATGGAAGCAGTATTAATACCAAATGGCAACCTTTGTTACTCAATGTGGATGTATTGTTAGAACACCATAATACAGCAGTATTTGCCTTGAGAAATACTTGCATATAGACTTTTAGAGCAATGAAGTACAGACTTGAAATCAGCATTCTTATAATACATCCATGTTAAAGTAGGATTTAAAGATTGCCATTTGGTATTAATCCTGCTTCTATATTGAATTTTTTTACACAAGTAAATTCAGTACAGGCATACCTCACCCTACGTCATTAATTGGTTCCAGGAGACACAACGTAAGTCGAATAACAACTTAAGCTGAATTAACTTGTCACTAGGCTAAACCAATAATAAGCATTCCCAGTTCTGTACTTCATTTATCAATGCGTTTTTAATAATACCTGATTTGATATGCTTGATATGTGCTAAAATACATATTTTAAGCATACAAACAAATCATTTTTTCTTATTGATGACAGTGTTCCTCATTCTTGGGACTTCAGATTTGATATGTGCTAAAATCTTGTTCTTATTATGTACAATCGATGATATGGTTGTCCAACTCATCCCAAAAGATTGTGCAATTTGCACCACTTTTCCACCTTTTTGCAGGGCATTTTATAATAGCCAGTTTATCTTTCAGCATTTATAGCATGACACTTAGCACTTTCACTATGAATTTTCTTAGGAACCATGAATGAGAACGAGAAAGTAACCGATAAACATCTGAATTCAAAACTATTGCGGGAATCATGAGTGATAATGACGCCTAACGGTAGATATGGGAACTACCGTACAATATGAGCTCTGATAAATAAGACAACACAGCTGATTTCATGATTTCATTCACTAAGTTACACTACTTTATGGTGTGTATCTTAACATTTACTGTATGTATTTTAATATGATTTTATATGCTTTTATTCTTATTTATTATACGGTAACATGATTTTATGTGCCTTTAACGGTTTTCTAGTGATTTTATGATTCTAATATTTGTGGCAGGCAGATGTAAAGTTGAATAAAATGACTTGACTTGATTTTTATTTTTCCATACATTATTTTTGAAAACCAACGGATAATTGAGAACAACTTAAATCGAAACAACTTAAGCCAAGATTTGCCTGTATATTTATTCTCTTTATGAATCCTTGTAAATTTCCTATATTTGGTTACAATAACATTTACAGATAATACATTGTACTTATTTGTGCAAACACCCTGTATCTGATAAAAGAGTTATTAAAAGAGTTCAGTGAAGTCAATTATTGTTAGGAGTAACAAATAGTTCTAACCCCTTTGTCATGTCTTTCAATTGTGGTGGTGGTGGAGATATGTGAAAACATGCTATCTTGGTTGCAAAATACCAATAAGAAAATGAAAGAAAGAGTATAGTGTGTGTGAGAGAGAGAGAAAAGCTTGTGAGTAGCAAGTAGTCAAAGTTTGTTACAAGATCCAAGTCATTTGAAATGGGAGAGAAGTGGTGATAGTAAAATCAGGTGAGGTTAGTGAGAACAAAGGCAAAAGAGGAATGAACAAAAAAAAATGACTTATACACAATAATGCAACATAACACACAAGCAATGTGAAATGCAGCTGGTAGAGAATTGAGATCAGTAATGTAGAATATGTAAAGAATTATAAAGAAGTAAGGAGTGGTCAGAATTATAATGAAAAAAAAAACGTCCCGAGTGGTGGGGCAAGCTGGGCTGAAATGAAATAAATAGATCAGTAAACAAAAACACTAACTATATGCATTGTATGTTCAGTCATACATACAATGTATGTACAAAGTTGTATGCCGCATATGTTCCCAAACTGTGTGTATGCATGCCTGCATGCACACACACACACAATACACATATATATATGGGTACAAATATATGCGCCACTACAGATACTAAGAAAAAAAACCCCAGTTTTCAAGGGTGAAAGGCAGAGGCCTTCAGGATAAAGATAAAAAATTGCTACCTACACGCTATGCCCATATGTATTTACATAGGTTGACTGGCACTGTAATCTTTTGTTTCATATAATCATCATTTAACATCCATTTTCCATGCTTGCATAGGTTGGATGGTTAGGTAGGAATTGGCAAGTCAGAAGACTGCACCTAGCTCTGCTGTCTGCTTTGACATGGTTTCTATGGCTGGATGCCCTTCTCAATGCCAATCACTTGCATGATAAGGTACTTCAATTGACATGGAGAAGTATCGAAAGACAAAAAGATGTCTTGCATTAGAGGAGAAACATGGCTACTCCATGTGGAGAGAGAAAAGGGGAGTGAAGAAGGGATGGGGTGGAGGCAGGGGCCATACACTCAAGTTACAGGGAAGTGTATATTGTGAAGTGTAGTGGGGGTTGGAGAGTAAATTCACAAAATTGCAAAAGGAGAGTGGGAGCTGGATGGGCAGGAATGAGATGAATTTAGCTATAGAAATTTGTTTATTCATGATACAAACCATTGCCTACAGATTCTAAAATAAATCACTGATGAACATTTTATTTCAGCTCCATGCCATTCGCAATGGAATTTTTGACACTACTCATTGGTTACCTGCTGATCTTTTCCTGTATTACTGTTGTCTGCATTTGTGGAGAGCACCCCTCCTGTATCAATGGACCTCTGGGATGGATGAAGAACACCATATCCAAGGTAACATTCCCAAGTATTTGGTTTACTTACCTAACACTGATCACATTTTTCTATGATATTTGCACATAAGACATAGATATAAAAGTTCAAGTCATTATCTGTGTGCTGGTTGACTATAATTGTGTTTAGGCTGTGGAAAGTTAAGACCACATGTAATAATATATTTTCTCCATTGGTGTCTTATTGCAGGTGAAATAAAGATTAATATTTTAGAGTGTTTGTGTTCATGTTAGTGGATTGTTCATTCAGGTTGGTGTGATATACTTTATACAACTTATGGTAATACTGTAAAGACCCATGTAATATACGCATTTTTTCCACAAAAATAAAAATAAACTTTAGTGAGTGTATAAATTACATGTGTAAACCATTTCCAGAATTTTTTTTTTGTTGAAAAAAGACATACAAAATGTAAACATTCGTACCGGGTTGATTCATTTAATGTCAGAATAGGTTTTTACAGAAAAAATAAGGGCTTACATATAATGAAGTTGACTTTATTTATGCTGGACGGTATAATGCTTACTTTTTCTGTATAAATTTACTAAAACCATTAAATAGTTAACTTTTTGAAATCTCACGTTCATGCTGATAAACATGGTCTGGGTCATCTTCTGTTATAATAATACAAAAGGGAAGTATGTGAATGTTTGTGTGAACTAGTGTTCTTTCAGTATGAGATGTGACACCAATGATGATTGATGTCACATCTCAAAAGACAACTACTAGATAACATTGACAAGTGTATTAATTTGATTTACTATCCATATTTATATATAAAATACTACAATTAGCTGTCATTTTTGACAGCATGGGGCCAGCTAGTATTATTATAAACAACACAAACACTTTGTAATTTAATAGCTTTTAATGTGATACCTGTTAAACAGAAATTATTTTTAATTAATGAAAATTTAATAAAATCTAATAAGTTAGGGAAATTATACAACTATATATTGAAAACCTAAACATTTGTACTAAATACAACTATATTGAAAACCTTTTTCCTCTGGCCATATGGGCTATTCTGAAAACTTTTGGGGGTGAATTTTACATGAGTAGAGGCATAAATTACACAGGTGCACAAATTACATGGGTTTTTACGGTATATAAACCCCATGCACTCACATGGAAGTCACTCACACCAATCTAGTTCATGCCAAAATGGAAAAGGGACATTACATAATAATGATGTTAGTTAAGATTGATCAGATTTTTGATCAAAGGTATTTCATTCATGACTATATTATCTTTTTACAAAACACAGTGCACATGATACTGCTTATCCACTGTGTCCTCCTCCCCTATAATGGTATATTGGAATTTGAGGGAGATTTGATTAATATCGCTAGTAACTTTATTGGCTGGTACAAATTATGGTTCACTTATAGTTCTAACAATAGAGATTAAGATATTTAAAATTAAATATCAACGTCATATTTATTCCTGAATGAAATACTGACACATCATTGTCAGCCTATCATTGTTGTTCTCATTATCATGTCCATGTCTAACCATCTGTTTAACTGCTTCATGCTATCTGCCTCTTATATAGAAAGAGAAATCTTTATTACGTTTAGGACAACAGCTCCTAAATTTCTAAAACCACCTCAAGCATTGATTATATCATCTGTGTAAGAGAAACTATTAACTACCTCTTGTGAGTTATCTGAGCTGTCTATGATTTTGTTTTAAGAGGTTCCTTTAGTGATCTAAATCATTGGTCCTGGTTTTCTGACAACTAGTAATAGATCCCACTCTTACATATCCTTTGTTTGAATCGAGTATGCACAATTAAATTCTAATCTACTTTCTATGAATCAAGCAAGACCATTTCATGGACAGTTGTTCAACTTCATGTTCTCTGTCACTAATTAGCACTTTTTGATAGGGGACCATCTCATCGACATATAAAATTCTCACCAACACAACCAATCCTCCCAAGATCTATAATAAATAGAGGCAAACGGATGACAGAACTCTTGTGGACATCTACTTGTATACAGAATTACTCTCTAAACTTGATGCCAAACTTAACCTTGCTAACAGCATTCTCATACATATGGCTTGGATTGCACATCTCTCCTTAATGTCTTTCAATCACCAGGCATGAGCCCTGTGGCCCTAACCCAAACATAAACTGCATCTCATCCAAATTAGAACTAATTTTGTTAAAACTCCCTCAGCTGTTGTGATGATATGCCCTTTCCTGTACATTTCTTAGATCTTGTTATTGTTCAGAATGATACATGTATGACCTATTTAACATATACAGGGTGACCAGGCTAAATTTGACTGTTTGCACTAAAGGTAAAGCAGACATCCAAAATAAAAGTATTTTAAAAAATCAAAAAATATTAGGTAGATCAGTGGTTCCCAACCTTTTTATTTAAATGAGTTTTCCCACAGACCCCTTTTAATATGCTTATCTTTATGTATATATATATGAAATTTTGAATTTAGTTCACGGACTGCCGGTACTATCTTTGTGGACCATCAGGGGTCTGCAGACTCCAGGCTGGGAACCATTGAACTAGATTATGACTGGGAGATAACAGTTTACTCAGAGTAGCTTCCCTTAGCTTCCACCATAGTCTCAAATGGCATTGGAACCTGGCACATGCATTGCTCATTGTGCCCCTGGGAAGATTTTCCAACACCTCCTTGATCTTGGCCACCAGCTCAGCGTTGGTGTTGCAGCAAAGCCATTGTGTCTTTCTCAACTGCGGACTACACATAGTAATCCATGGAATTACAATTAGAGGAATCAGAAGTACAGAAAATTGGGCTGGGGAAGTCATAAAAATTCTGACAACTACTTCTGACTCTTTTTTGAGGTATGGCAAGGAGGAGAATCTTACTGCCACTTATGCCCATCCGACAACAATTCTCTCCAGCTAGGAGTTGACCACAATATCCAGCAGCTTCACATAGCCATCTGAATTGAGCATCAGACTTTGTTCAAAGATGTGGGGGTGAATTCTGGCATGTGGATGCAGTCAGAATGCCTGTTGTGTCCCTTCCTGCAAGCCCCAACTTTGTAGTCTCTGTTGCAGCTGTCCCTGTTAAGAACATCGAGCAGCAGTCATGCTGTCAGCATTTTGATAACCAGCGTGGATCATCATGATGCAGGTAACCTTTTTCCAGTATTTAGATGGCTTCCAGTCCTCCATGTCAGCCAATTTTTTCTCAATTACAACTTTAATCTTTATGCTCTCCAATGCCATTCACTGTTCACCAATACATCAAGCTATTTCTGAAAAAAAGAAGGCATAAAAATCATAAAATTTAACCTGAACTTAGATAGCTTGACACTTTCAACACCTCAGTAACTGCTGTTGAAAGACTTGCTAATATTTATCTACTTGATAGTTTCACTAACCATGCTAAATCTAACATCAGTAATTGGCCTCTTTGTTAGTTCCACTTGAATCCTTTAGCATTTAGATTACTCTGTTAAATATAATGCTTATTTATTCACATTGTTTTGAATTAAGTATGTATTATATCATAGCTTTAAGATTTCAATGATGTGATTATTTTTTCTTAGAATGACATTGTAAGGTAGGTGTAAGAGGTTTTATCAAAAAACAGAATATTTTGGCTGGATATGGTTGGTTTAAATGCTAAAGTGTTAAGAAGACCCTTGCTATCATACTTTCTCGTTCAAAAAAAAAAAAATAACAAAGCCCTGTCTCAATAGCATTTACATGACTCTTTCTTTGTATCATTACAAAAGAAAAACAGTCTCATTTCCCCTCAATTCATACTAATTCAGTTTATACTAATCAAAATTTAGAGCTTCCTATCCACTTAACAGAAATCCTCTATGTAGCTTCTCTCTTGAACATCTTGCTTCTGAACAAGTAAGTTAGTATTACACTCTGGTACCATTTTCTTTTGCTATGTCTAAACATGTTGCTTAGCCCTGTTCATTCTGTTATTTCTCTAGTATGTTATCCAGGGATACTAGTCACAAATTCATTATTTGGAACCTGGCTCCAGTTTATAAATTTGTAACTTGTGACAGGTTGTTTGGTGCGAATGTTCAGTTTCTATGGTATAATTCTCTGTCACTTCCTTCTTCATGTAATGTGTAAAACTTGCAAACAGTACTAGGTGATACCAATAGAAACTGAATGATACATTCCTCACCAGAAAATGATTTTATGTTCTCAACCATCAGCTTGGTTCATTTTCTGATAAGTACAAAATCAATCTGGTTCCCATGCCCACTTGAATTGCTGATGAAAGTTGTTGAACTTGCTTTATGGAATTTGTGTTTCAAATAGTTAGACCATTTGCACTTCAAAATTTTGGGTACCTGAAACTCTATTTCTTGTGTCATGATTATGCCATATATGTACACCATATTTCCCAATGCAACTATTAAAATCATCAACTATGATGGTGATGTTTCTGTCATCAATTTTTGAGTACTGAGTTATTTTTTGTTCATCTGCCAGTTCTATATGTGGAGTATGGTTTCAGTTACTCTCTGCTAACATCATCAAATATGGAACAGACAGAAATAATGTATTCTTATTAAAACTTTATTTTTTAGGGTTTGCTCTTCTTCATCCCCAAATCAGTTGTAGATTGGAGTTCAAAAATTTTTCACTATGTATACTTCCAAAGGTAGGTATGATAACTTCATATGTTTAAATACACTTATTTGACATTGCACAGTCATCATTGTTTATTGTTAGAATGTCATATTTGATTAGAGTGGGCATATTTATAAAACAATATTTAGGTTCACTCCTACTCCAGATGTTAGCCAGCTAGTGATTATCAAAAATCAACATTTTGTTCAAAACAAATTTATTTGTATCAATCACTTACTGAATCCACCATTCCATAAACTGTAGAATTTCCAAACCTTTTCAATTCTAATATTTAGCTGTTTTTATCAAAATATGTAGGATCAACTCATTCTTAAGGAAAACTTGTCCTTACCTCTTTATCACATTTTGTGAAGCAGTATAAAAAAAATCAGTCTTCATTAGCAAATATGTTAATTAATTTGACAATTCTTTCTAAAGAGAAAATATAGATTTAAAATTCTAAAAATATATTTTACTCTCTCAGTAAGACACATAAATCAAGTTTAAGTACAGGATATATATATCTTTAAATAAATTTACAGACTATATTAATATGCATAAATAACAAAGCACAGATAGGCTAAGAGAAAAGTAAGGTCGTATAAGAGAAGTCAGGTGTAGCATGCTAGGGAGAACATGCTGGTGTAGACTTGTGATGCAGATGGAAGATGGAAATTCATCATCATCATCATCATGACTTTAAAAATGTGCCAAGTAATCCAACTGGAATGACATTGTGGAAGAAGACCAAGAATGACTTGGGAAGAAGAAGTAAAAGTTGATCCCAAGAGGCTGGACCTCACAAAGAAGTTAACAAAGTGTTATAAATGATAAGATACTATGCAACTCATGGAAGCATAAGAAAAATGATGATGAGGTGGAAGAAGAGAAAATTATTTCCTGTACATATGTGAGGGTCTTTTTTGGCAACTTGGAATGATGATTGAATAATGACTGACTTCAAGTCTCGTAATTTGCTCACCTTTCTATTCCAAAATAGTTGTGAAAATAGCAGAGGTCTGCTTTTTTTCTTTTCTTTTTCTTTTTTATGCCTTAGCGAGATGAGGAAGAGTAGTGCCAGTAGTCGTTTTAGAGCTTCTGGGACTGACCAGCATAAGTTATTCTCAGTCTGAAAACCTGCTTGAATTCTTGCAATAGAGTGGAGTCTACTAAAGACACTCAAGATCCATGTGATGGTGTTCATCTAGGTGATGGATTGAGTTTATCCTTCAAGGCTGCACAAGGCTGGGACAAAATTCTTGTTCAAGAGTTGCACAAAAGGATTCTATTAGGAATGGTGAAGTTGTGAAACTACTTCTTAACCATACTACCATGCTTGCTTAGCTGAGTAGATTGAATATATATCTTTATCTTTTACTTGTTTCATTGCTCTGTAGCCATGCTGGGGTATCACCTTGAAGGGTTTTGTCTAACAAATCAACCCCAGTACTTAATTTTTTTCTTTTAACCATGGTACTTATTCTATTGGTCTCTTTTGCCGAACTACTAAGTTATGAGACATAAACAAACCAAATGAACACACAC
Source organism: Octopus sinensis (assembly GCF_006345805.1). Taxonomy (NCBI): domain Eukaryota; kingdom Metazoa; phylum Mollusca; class Cephalopoda; order Octopoda; family Octopodidae; genus Octopus; species Octopus sinensis. Next base: position 68,971,452 of record NC_043000.1, on the reverse strand, counting down.
CAGTTGTCAAGAGGTGGTAGGAGAAAAACACAAATGCACATACATATTTATATATGTAATGGAATAATTACTATGAAGCATTGTGTAGAATATATTGTATAAAAGAGCGTGGGTAAGGCCAAAACAATGTGAAGTAAATGCAAGGTAAATCACAAGAAAACAAATATGTGAATTAATGTAGACTTACTTTGTATTCAATATTTCAAGGTAATGACCCCATTTTCAAGAAATTGACGAATGTTGCCAATGTGCATATGTATGAGCATGTGTAGAGTGGACATGCACAGAAGGGTGTTGCTATAGCAACTAGCTAGCTTCCTGTAACTGCCTTCTATTGTTGAAGTTGGGTTTCTTTTGGTGTATGAGGATGACCTCAGAGATTCTAAGGTTGCCCCTGTTCTGCTGTGTTGCCTTGATGTGTACTGTGAATTCCCGGTTCTGGCATTTCTGTAGATGTTTCTTTATGGAAGTGTCTGCCTGCTTGTGTTCCTTAATGCATACTTTCAACTCAAGATCACAGAGGAAGGCTCCATATTTACCAAATTCTATAGAAAAGCCACTAATAGAAACTTTTCGTCCACTACCAATCAAACTTGCCCACCAGAGCCAAAGCCACATACATGAGAAACGAGATTGCACGTATTAACAGCAATTGCAGCAACATGACCGACAAAGCTGTCAGCACCAAACAGTTCCTCAGAGACCTAACTCTGAATGGCTACCCACCATACTTAGCTAAACAATGGCACCTGAAGAATATCAAGGTCAATGAACCCCAGAAGAACCAGCGTACTCCCAAGTTCAGCACGTGCTTCCTGAAGCTACCACACTTTTGATGACAGAACTACTGCAGCGATACAACACACAGTCCGCAGGGAAGGACTAGACACACAGATAGTGCATACTGGCCCTTCCCTAAGAAAAGCTCTGTCCAAGAACAACACCTCTCACTATTCTGAGGAGTTCACATTGTCAAACTGACCCTGAATTGTGCCAGAGGACCTATGTCGTATATGAGATCATCTGTGGCAAATGTAGCACACCCTACATTGGAAGCATGACAAGAAAACTGCATGTATGCATTAAGGAACACAAGCAGGCAGACACTTCCATAAAGAAACATCTACAGAAATGCCAGACCTGGGAATTCACAGTGCACATCAAAGCAACACAGTGGAACAGGAGCAACCTTAGAATCTCTGAGGCCATCCTCACACACCAAAAGAAACCCAAGATCAACAATAGAAGGGAGTTACAGTAAGCTAGCTGGTTGTTATAGCAACACCCTTCTGCTCATGTCCACTCCACACACGCCCATCGGCAACATTCGTCAATTTCTTGAAAATGGGGTTTATAACCCTGAAATATTGAATGCAAGGTAAGTCTACATTAATTCACATATTTGTTTTCTTGCGATTTATCTTGTATTTACTTCGCATTGTTTTGGCCTTACCCACGATCTTTTATACAATATATATGTATGTATGTAAGTATGTATATATACAATCAGCTTATTTCAGTTTCTGTGTACCAAATCCACTCACAAGGCTTTTCTCAGTCTGGGACTATAATTAAAGACACTGGCCTAAATTACTATGCAGTGGAACTGAACCCAGGACCATGCAGTTGAGAAGCAAACGTCTTACTGCACAGCCTCATGTATATTTTTTTTTAAAGAATTAGAAAGAAATTTTATATAAATTAATTTTATTATTTTAAAAAAATTTACATTTCTAAAAGAAATTTGTTTTACTTTTCTTTCCAGAAATCCAACAATGCAGATTGTTTTTGGTACCTTGGTTCTATGTGGTCATGCCATTGTTGTCATTGATATCTTCCCAATATTGTATGGTATTTACCACGATGACAACCATGTACTTGTTCCCATGTTATTGCTTTTTCTTAACCTTTTGGCTTTCTACAAGTTATGTAATGCAGACCCTGGAGAAATCACTCAAAACAACCATGCTCTCTTCATTTCTATTTATGCCTTTGATGGTGTCCTCTATAAGAAGAAAACTGTTTGTAAGACTTGCAATTTTGTTAAACCAGCCCGGTCAAAACATTGTAGTAAGTGTTTTTGATTTTGTTTTTCAATGATTTATTAATTTATTTTTCTGGTGTTATCTATTGATATTTGATGCTTATTTTATCTAATAATATTTATTTCATTGTATTTAGTTTTATATATATATACATATCAACTATTTGATTAGTTTTATGCGTAACTTCGCTGTCTAACTTGTGAATAGAATGAATATTAGCTATTTTCATAAGATTTCATTGGATATGATATTACTTCCCTAATTAGTGAATTCAGGAAATATAATTATTTTAACTTTATGAAAAAAAATTGTTTTTCTAGTTACTTCCATTCCCTGGAGATAGATCTTTCTCAAAATGTTAGATATTTCTTCTCACAGCGCACCAACACATCTCACTTTATGCTCTTAATTGAATTGACTGATGTCAGAACAACCAGTTTCTTTAAATTTAAGGAATGATATTTTGTATTTATATCTAATGTATTTTTCTTTTCTTATTTGGAGACAATAGGCAGCATCATTCCCCCTCTAAGTCATTTAAAAATATATTGAAGTATAGAGGAAGTTTAGAATTATCACCCTTACAGAGATTACAGCCACCATTAGTTAAACTAGTGATAGTTTATTATTATCTGTTGTAAAGCTGTAGTTTAGACGGATATTTTCTGGTCAGTTGTTTAACAAGTAAAGTTAGTTATGTAATAACATTGAACCTACTTGCTACTGGAAACTAATCCTTTCTTAATTAGAAGTAAAATGACTGAAGTCTTGATTTATATTTCATTACAGGCATTTTTCAATTCAGATAGCTGTCAGGAACAGGTACCAAATTTATATTGGAATGTTAATTGAAATAGCCTAGTGTTCTATCTAGAAGGGAAATTTATGTTGCATCAACTAAACACTGTGAAATCAGACTTAAGCACTGACTCTTCTGAATCATTTTAGGTTACTATTGATTTAGTTGTGATGAAGTTGCATGGAAATGAAATTATTTCTTTCAGATATTTGCAAGTTTATACATAGAGACATACAAAATAAAAGGATTAAGCTTCTCCAGGAACAAGCCATCTCTACAAACCATTGGTTTTGAGAAAAGTATATTTAAAGGCACAAATATGTCTTACCTTTGTCAAATATATATATATATATACCAATTAAGGACTGAACACGAAAAGTGGATAGTCAACATGCTAGATATAGACGTCAAATCGCCATTCTCCACAAAGATTATGTTCTCAAATCAAACTCAGCACAACCGGTAAATTGACTGCTGCTAATTATTAGCTGCAGGCTGGTTTTTTCGGGTCTCAGCGCGCCAAAGTAGAGGCATTTGAGGGATACATTCGAATGTAATCGGTTGAACTCCATGCACGCAACACTCCGGTATCGTTTTTGCATCTAGTCCAGCAAATTACATTCAATACAGACCATGCTGAAGAAGTTACAGTTATCCTTGTGGATAATAATAACCGAAACTGATCAGTACATGGGTAATTATTTTATTTCGTATATTTTCACTTGTTTATTGCTTTGGTTTTGTGCTGAGTTTGATTTGCAAACATAATCTTTGTGGAGAATGGCGATTTGACGTCTATATCTAGCATGTTGACTGTCCACTTTTCGTGTTCAGTCCTTAATTGGTATATATAAATATTTTAATCTTCGGATTCTTTTTAATATACTAGACCACTGGTTTTAATTGATAAATATCAATTTCTTCCCTTAATTAATTTTATATATATATATATATGTCTCACCAAGGAAATGACTGAAGACCGAGTCCTATGGAAGTGTGCTGTGCATGAGAGGACCCGGCAGGACTAGTCAGGCCATATCCCGTGGCCCCTACCTGGGACGTAGTCGATCCACCTGTGCATACCTTCCTTCTTGTGACACTTGTGAAGACCTGCTGAGGCAAGTGAAAATCAATCAAAATAGATGAACATCAATGGAATTTGTATCTTTGTGGTACCAGTGCCTGTGGCACACAAGAAAACCATCCGAACGTGGCCGTAGCCAGTACCGCATCGACTGGCCTCCGTGCTGTGGGAACATAGTGGCACATAAAAACACACCATCCGAAGACCCGGCAAGACTAGTCAGGTCATAACCCGTGGGCCCTACCTGGGACGTAGTCAGTCCACCTGTACATACCTTCCTTCTTGTGACACTTGTGAAGACCTGTTGAGGCAAGTGAAAATCAAAACAAATCAAAATAGATGAACATCAATGGAATTTGTATCTTTGTGGTACCAGTGCCGGTGGCACACAAGAATCCATCCGAACGTGGCCGTAGTCAGTACCGCTTGTGGTACCAGTGCCGGTGGCACACAAGAATCCATCCGAACGTGGCCGTAGTCAGTACCGCATCACTGGCCATCGTGCTGTGGGCACATAACAAACACCATCCGGTCGTGGCCGTTCGCCAGCCTCATCTAGCACCTGTGTCGGTGGCACATAAAAAGTAGTCAGTACCGCTTGTGGTACCAGTGCCGGTGGCACACAAGAATCCATCCGAACATGGCCGTAGTCAGTACCGCATCACTGGCCATCGTGCTGTGGGCACATAACAAACACCATCCGGTCGTGGCCGTTCGCCAGCCTCATCTAGCACCTGTGTCGGTGGCACATAAAAACACCATCCGAAGACCCGGCAAGACTAGTCAGGCCATAAACCATGGCCCCTACCTGGGACGTAGTCAGTCCACCTGTGCATACCTTCCTCCTTGTGATACTTGTGAAGGCCTGTTGAGGCAAGTGAAAATCAAAATCAAATCAAATCAAAACAAATCAAAATAGATGAACATCAATGGAATTTGTATCTTTGTGGTACCAGTGCCGGTGGCACACAAGAGAAAACCATCCGAAAGTGGCCGTAGCCAGTACCGCATCGACTGGCCTCCGTGCTGTGGGCACATCCGAAAGTGGCCGTAACCAGTACCGCATCGACTGGCCTCCGTGCTGTGGGCACATGACAAACACCATCCGATCGTGGCCGTTCGCCAGCCTCATCTAGCACCTGTGTCGGTGGCACATAAAAACACCATCCGAAGACCCGGCAAGACTAGTCAGGCCATAACCCATGGCCCCTACCTGGGACGTAGTCAGTCCACCTGTGCATACCTTCCTTCTTGTGACACTTGTGAAGACCTGTTGAGGCAAGTGAAAATCAAAATCAAAATCAAAACAAATCAAAATAGATGAACATCAATGGAATCTGTATCTTTGTGGTACCAGTGCCGGTGGCACACACTTTGTGGCACACATGAGAACCATCTGAACGTGGCCGTAGCCAGTTCCGCATCGACCGGCCTCCGTGCTGTGGGCACGTAACAAACACCATCCGATCATGGCCGTTCGCCAGCCTCATCTGGCACCTGTGTCGGTGGCACATAAAAACACCTTCCGAAGACCCGGCAAGACTAGTCAGTCCACCTGTGCATACCTTCCTTCTTGTGACACTTGTGAAGACCGGTTGAGGCAAGTGAAAATCAAATCAAATCAAATCAAAATAGACAAAATAGATGAACATCAATGGAATTTGTATCTTGTGGTACCAGTGCCTGTGGCACACAAGAAATCCATCAGTGCTGTAGTCAGTGCGGTGGGCACATGACAAACACCATCCGATCGTGGCCGTTCGCCAGCCTCATCTAGCACCTGTGTCGGTGGCACATAAAAACACCATCCGAAGACCCGGCAAGACTAGTCAGGCCATAACCATGGCCCCTACCTGGGACGTAGTCAGTCCACCTGTGCATACCTTCCTTCTTGTGACACTTGTGAAGACCTGTTGAGGCAAGTGAAAATCAAATCAAAACAAATCAAAATAGATGAACATCAATGGAATTTGTATCTTTGTGGTACCAGTGCCGGTGGCACGTGGCACACAATAAAACCATCCGAACGTGGCCGTAGCCAGTTCCGCATCGACCGGCCTCCGTGCTGTGGGCACGTAACAAACACCATCCGATCATGGCCGTTCGCCAGCCTCATCTGGCACCTGTGTCGGTGGCACATAAAAACACCTTCCGAAGACCCGGCAAGACTAGTCAGTCCACCTGTGCATACCTTCCTTCTTGTGACACTTGTGAAGACCGGTTGAGGCAAGTGAAAATCAAATCAAATCAAATCAAATCAAAATAGACAAAATAGATGAACATCAATGGAATTTGTATCTTGTGGTACCAGTGCCTGTGGCACACAAGAAATCCATCAGTGCTGTAGTCAGTGCGGTGGGCACATGACAAACACCATCCGATCGTGGCCGTTCGCCAGCCTCATCTAGCACCTGTGTCGGTGGCACATAAAAACACCATCCGAAGACCCGGCAAGACTAGTCAGGCCATAACCCATGGCCCCTACCTGGGACGTAGTCAGTCCACCTGTGCATACCTTCCTTCTTGTGACACTTGTGAAGACCTGTTGAGGCAAGTGAAAATCAAAATCAAAATCAAAACAAATCAAAATAGATGAACATCAATGGAATCTGTATCTTTGTGGTACCAGTGCCGGTGGCACACACTTTGTGGCACACATGAGAACCATCTGAACGTGGCCGTAGCCAGTTCCGCATCGACCGGCCTCCGTGCTGTGGGCACGTAACAAACACCATCCGATCATGGCCGTTCGCCAGCCTCATCTGGCACCTGTGTCGGTGGCACATAAAAACACCTTCCGAAGACCCGGCAAGACTAGTCAGTCCACCTGTGCATACCTTCCTTCTTGTGACACTTGTGAAGACCGGTTGAGGCAAGTGAAAATCAAATCAAATCAAATCAAATCAAAATAGACAAAATAGATGAACATCAATGGAATTTGTATCTTGTGGTACCAGTGCCTGTGGCACACAAGAAATCCATCAGTGCTGTAGTCAGTGCGGTGGGCACATGACAAACACCATCCGATCGTGGCCGTTCGCCAGCCTCACCTAGCACCTGTGTCGGTGGCACATAAAAACACCATCCGAAGACCCGGCAAGACTAGTCAGGCCATAACCCATGGCCCCTACCTGGGACGTAGTCAGTCCACCTGTGCATACCTTCCTTCTTGTGACACTTGTGAAGACCTGTTGAGGCAAGTGAAAATCAAATCAAAACAAATCAAAATAGATGAACATCAATGGAATTTGTATCTTTGTGGTACCAGTGCCGGTGGCACGTGGCACACAATAAAACCATCCGAACGTGGCCGTAGCCAGTACTGCATCGACTGGCCTCCGTGCTGTGGGCACGTAACAAACACCATCCGATCATGGCCGTTCGCCAGCCTCATCTGGCACCTGTGTCGGTGGCACATAAAAACACCTTCCGAAGACCCGGCAAGACTAGTCAGTCCACCTGTGCATACCTTCCTTCTTGTGACACTTGTGAAGACCGGTTGAGGCAAGTGAAAATCAAATCAAATCAAATCAAATCAAAATAGACAAAATAGATGAACATCAATGGAATTTGTATCTTGTGGTACCAGTGCCTGTGGCACACAAGAAATCCATCAGTGCTGTAGTCAGTGCGGTGGGCACATGACAAACACCATCCGATCGTGGCCGTTCGCCAGCCTCATCTAGCACCTGTGTCGGTGGCACATAAAAACACCATCCGAAGACCCGGCAAGACTAGTCAGGCCATAACCCATGGCCCCTACCTGGGACGTAGTCAGTCCACCTGTGCATACCTTCCTTCTTGTGACACTTGTGAAGACCTGTTGAGGCAAGTGAAAATCAAATCAAAACAAATCAAAATAGATGAACATCAATGGAATTTGTATCTTTGTGGTACCAGTGCCGGTGGCACGTGGCACACAATAAAACCATCCAAACGTGGCCGTAGCCAGTACTGCATCGACTGGCCTCCGTGCTGTGGGCACGTAACAAGCACCATCCGATCGTGGCCGTTTGCCAGCCTCATCTGGCACCTGTGTCGGTGGCACATAAAAACACCATCCGAGCGTGGCCGTCTGCCAGCCTCGTCTGGCACCTGTGTCGGTGGCACATAAAAAACACCATCCGAGCGTGGCCGTTTGCCAGCCTCGTCTGGCACCTGTGTCGGTGGCACATAAAAAACACCATCCGAGCGTGGCCGTTTGCCAGCCTCGTCTGGCACCTGTGTCGGTGGCACATAAAATCACCCACTACACTCTCGGAGTGGTTGGCGTTAGGAAGGGCATCCAGCTGTAGAAACACTGCCAGATCTGACTGGACTGGTGCAGCTTTCGGGCTCCCCAGACCCCAGTTGAACCGTCCAACCCATGCTAGCATGGAAAGCGGACGTTAAATGATGATGATGATGATGATGATGATGATGTATGTATGTGTGTGTGTTTAAGGCAGTGAGCTGGTAGAATCATTAGCACACTGAGTAATTTGTCTGTCTTCACATTCTGAGTTCAACTTTGCCTTTCATTTTTTGGGGGTTGATAAAATAAGTACCAGTTGAGTAAAAAAGAGAAATTTTTTGAGGAAAGTGGTAAAAGTTGAACAGAAATCCTCCAAATGTTAAATACTTCTTTTGATGATAACTGCTTGAATATTGTTGTTTATCAGTAAATAAAAAGTTTTCAAGATAGTCAATCAGTTAAGAAATGATTGCTAGCATGAAAGGAAAATATTGGTTGTCCAAAAGAAGTTTCTATCATTATTGTGCATGTAGGAAAAGCATGACTATTTCAATCAAATGCAATGCCAGGATTATTCATATTTTTTTAATGAAGTAATTGTTCATTAAGAAGTTCATTAAGAATTTGTACTTTGTGTTCAATTAGTCAACTAAGCCTTTTCCGAAGTAGTTTTAATTTGTTTGAAGGAGAAAGTTACAAGAAACTTCTATGACCTATGAGGAAATGACTACTGGTTTTTGCTCCATATCAGTGTTCCTTCATACACTGTTGTCTCAGAATTTTTCATAGTGCTTGGAAATATAGTTTAATTATTAGATACCTTAATTTTATTCCTAATTGTAACTAATCTCCATTTGCACTATTAAAATTCTTAGAAAAGCATAGATATCACAATCTCACATTTCGCCTGATTCATGGTTTCATGCTAAAGTAAGAAATCTCATTGAGATGGTATAAAACATGTGCTTGTTGTTTGTTGGCGAATTGTAATTGTAGCTGCATGAGAAGTTATTTTAATATATATATGTAATATATATATGTATATATATATGTGTGTGTGTGTGTGTGTATATATATATATATATATCTGTGTGTGTGTTTAAGGCAGTGAGCTGGTAGAATCATTAGCACACTGAGTAATTTGTCTGTCTTCACATTCTGAGTTCAAATTCTTTGCCTTTCATTTTTTGGGGGTTGATAAAATAAGTACCAGTTGAGTACTGGGGTCGATGTAATCGACTTATTCCCTCCTCTAAACTTGTTGGCCTTGTGCCAAATTTGAAATCAGTATATTTGTCGCTGAAATTTTCATATCTATATTTTCATTGTTTTTAGGCATTTGTAATCGATGTGTTCATCGCTTTGACCATCATTGTGTCTGGACCAACAACTGCATTGGAGCCCTAAATAATCATTATTTCATTGCTTTCTTGTTGACCCTTATTATGATGTGTCTGAATGGCTTCTATATGGCGCTACGTTCTATTATAGCCATAGCTCACTTCTCAGGAATGGTTCATGCCATGATAATGGAATCTGATGGGAAAATGATTCCAGTTTCACTTTCTGCATTAGTACAGGTAAGATTTTATTTAATATCTATGATAATGACAATCTTCATTACCTTTCAAAACATTTGTAATTCTCTTGTTCTTTCTATCATTTAATTTCACTATCAGTCATAAAATTTATAACAAAGTGAAACATCCATAAAATTCATAATATTGAATAAGCTTTTGTGTGTTGTGGAGAAATGAATTTTATTGGGTTGGCCAAAAAGCCTATTTTTTCTTTTTTGACACTAAGCTTCAAGCACTCCAATAAGCAGCTAACTTCAGTCTGTTCCTTGCACATATGCACTTGCTGGATACTTGACACTTCAACATAGTTTCATGTGAACTTGCAATGAGCACTTTTTGTGTGCTTGTGAACTCCCTGAAAATGAAGAACTAATATGAATATTATTAACAACTCATACTTTTCTATTTAAAAAAAGGTAAGTAAGTAGCAGAAACCTGTAGAAAGATATTTGCTGTGTACAGGGAAATGCTGTTATGGAACATGTGTACCAGAAGTGGTTTCGAGTTTTTTAACTGGGAAATTTTGCTGTGCAAGATGCACCTCTCTCTGGCTGGCCATTTGAGTTGAACAGTGATACCAACCCTCATTATATGACCAGGATGATTTGGATATTCCCCAAATATCCAAATCAAGTGTTGAAAAACCATCTGAAACAACTTGGTTATATCAGCAGCTCAATGTTTGGGTTCCACATCAGTTGAATGAGGCTAACCTCACCCAATGGATTTCTATCTGTAATTCGTAGCAGAAATGTGAATAAACAATCCTTTGGAAGAGAATGGTAACAATGAATAAGAAATGGATTGTCTATAATGATGTAATGTGCAAGCAATCATAGAGGAAGTGAGATGAACCACCACAAATAACCTCCAAAGCATGACTTTACTTGAAAATTATGCTTTCAATTTCTTCCTATGGACAGGATCCTGAATTTTAATGTGTACTGTGAGCAGATGGACAAATTAAATGTGGTGATTGACCACTAGAAGCATCCAGCACTTGCTAATCATAAGGGCATTGTCTTTCATCATGACACTACCAGACCACACACTACCTTGCAGACATAGCAGAAGTTACTGGGATTTGCTGGGAAGTTACACTGTACCCTCCATATATTCTTGAACTTGTACCTTCAAATTACCACCTGTTTTGGTCTCTTCAAAATTCATTGAATAGACAAACCTTAAACTCTGAAGAAGATGTAAAAATTCACCTGAAAGAGTATCTTTTGTCAGTAAAGACAAGAAATTCTTTGAATAATGGGTCTGCCTTCAAGATGGCAGGAGTAACTGGAATGAAACTGTAATTTTATCATTGATTGAATGGACTTTTGGCCAGCCCAATAACATTTCAGGCAGCTCACTCATCCAAATTGTTCAAATAAATTTTTACTCTATGTTATATAAATGTATTGAATTGTATATTGGTTAGATTTTAATCTCTTCTAACTACATTCAAATGGGTTTCCTGGTAGGCAAGCTATAAAGAAGAATGGACTAGTTTCTTTCAAGTTTCTCTTTGTCTTGATTCCCCCAGTAATTCTAAATATATTATAACTGTTGTATCATACATTTTGACCACTTGTCAAGTTGTATTTCTTTTCTTTTCAAGCTGATCTTTATATTTCTTTATATTTCTAATTCCATGCATTCTTTAAAATTTTTTCTTATGATTTGAGTTTCCTTATGACAGTATTTAGCAAGTATATTTCTAGTTCTATAAGTGTGAGTATTCTCTCAGTTCATCTCTATATGTGTGACTATAATCTCTTGGTAAATAATAACACTTTCTTGACATCAGCCTCTGTATAAATACTATTAGTTATTCTTCTAGCATTCTGTATATGAATATGGATTTATTTGTATTTGTTATTGACAAATTTGTAAGGAAGAGGTAGTGATAATTTTATTCAATTAACTTTAGCTTATATTTAGCATTTATTTAATCAAACTCAAAGAAATGAAAAGGAAAGCTAACCTTATACCAGATTTGAACTCAGTATACTGGGCCACATGGAAGAAATGGTGAAAAACTGAAACAATTAGCTTTATAGTAGATCAGCACAACTTATGCAAATGGTTGTAGGGGGCCTTCTATGGGATGATGTCCAGTAAGATTCCAGCTGGCCTCTTTATGGAGTTCACTTGCAATAGTTCCTTTCTGTCACATTCATATTCCCTATTAAAGCCCCCATCATAGTACTTTCATATCCTTTCATTTTGTTATTGCTGAAGACAAGTACACCAGTGTTGTTGCAGACCACTTTTACTCCAATTACATCTTAATTCATACAAATATACCCTTGTGATTCAGAAGACATTATGCTGCTCATTTTGATTGCAAAAAACACTACATTTCTTACTCACAGTCATATTCTGACTTGATATACTTGAGGACTTGCTTCCCAACTAGCATCTTGATAACACTTTTTGCTTATTAACTTTCTTCCAATTTTACCAAATTGGTCGCTTCTCTATTCTACCCTACCATTATTTTTGTGTCTGTCTGTCTGAGAGCCTAGTCAGTGGCTGGTATCAGATTATTTTATGAGAATGTCTGATTGTCCTTTTATGTTATAATTATCCCTTTTTAGCTCCTTTATTTAAAAGCAGTTTCCAGTGCTGTTTGAAAGTTTCTCCAAATAGGATTTTTTAACTTCTGTACTTTCCTACTGTTAGTAATTTTTTTTTTACTTCCAACTTTATCTCATTATCAACCTTAAGTCACACACACAATCCATTCACAATGACAAAGACACCAGCCTTAAAATGAGCAAATAAATAAATAAATATTTAGCCTCTGATACCTTACACACACACGTTTTTCTCTTACACTTACAGAATCTGTACCATACTACATATACATGCATGGATCCATGCAATGCATGCCGCATGCACATACACACACACACACTCTGTTTCTTATATTCTCATTCACAATCCATTAAATATAAATCCAGAATCTGTAAACTAGAGGACTGACAGAACTTGAGTAAGAGGGCATGTCACTGATGAGGTTGTGAATGCTGATTGATTGAGTGAATAGTTTATCAAACAACCGTTTAGTTAACTGATTAATTGGTTAACTAGTTAACTAATAGAACCAATCAATAAATGTGCTTATTTTTGGCATAATGTCCCTTCCAAGATAAATTGAATTCTATTTTAGCACACAATTTCACATTGAGAATCTTGCAAACCAATTATAAAAGAGAAATAAGGTTAACTTTTAGAAAATGTCCTTGACGTTAATGTAGCTGTTTTTTGAAACTTGATTTCTCAGTGTTATGAATTTTATTGCTTTTAGATTAAAATTTGGAGTATTTTATTTTGTCTAATAATCAACTGTAGTCATAACAAATATTGTAGAAAATGAAGCAAGAATATTTTATAATTATTGAATCAGTTGTTTTTTGTTTTTTTGACAGCATCTCTTCATGCAGTTTCCAAGGATTATTTTCCTAATGGCTTCACTGTCTGTTCTCTCTCTCCTGATTGCTGGCTTTACACTGTATCATATTTATTTAATGTTTACTAATCAAACCAATAATGAGCGACACAAACTTGGGACATTCCAAATTTCTGAAAACTGTCATCAAAATGATTATGATTCTTCAAAAGTAACCAAACTTCCAAAGAAAAAACAGTGTATAAATTCAAGACCATATGATATTGGTATTTTAAAGAACATTGCACAAGTCTGCTTTCCAAGATATTATATTGATAGACACAAGAAAATTTTAAATAAATTTAAATGAAATGGTAATCAAGTTTTTTCTTTTCCTTAGAATATGGAATTGCATATGGTCATTCACTCCAGTTAAACCTAGGTCTGATGTAGATTCTGTGGTGCAATAGAGATCGTCTTTTATGCCACCTATTTGAAATAAGAAAATACACAGGAATTAATTCTCTATTGTATATATTTCAGGTATTGTGTGTGTGTGTGTGTGTGTGAAACTAGCAAATGAGAATAAACAATTATGTGCATTTTTAAAGTTTTATGTTGTTGTATAACACCAGAATGCACTGACTGAGCCAACCAATGATCAAAGCATTACAGCTTTGCCCATCGCATCCTTTCTTTGGGATACATTACCCAAAAAGTCACAAGGAAATGACTTGTAGTTTATATTGTGTCTTGTGTTCTGAGTTCAACTTTGCCTTTTGTCTATCTAGAGTCAATAAATGAAGTAATGGACTAGTGGAGTTGTTAGAACATTGACTGGTATGCATTTGTTCTGGCTCTTACTTTCTGAGTTGAAATATTTCTGGTGTCTATTTAGGTGGTAGACTTAATACGTTATTCAGTTTAAAGCCATTGCTTTGGGTGCCTTTAGCTGAATTCACTCTCTTATAGGCATTTTGGCCAGGTATCTGGTTTGAAGCTACTTCCTCCATTTTGAGAGATCCTGAAAAATGGTCTTGGACACTGCTTTATCTCTTGACTAAGTAACAGGAGTATAATTACATTGTGAAGTAGAGACAACATTTCAGACTGTTCCTTCATTTGGAACACAAAAGAAGGTCATATAAAAAGTAGGCAAAACAAAAAACAGCATAGAATGGAAGTGGAACAGCACAAGTGTTGTGCTGAATGTAGTTTCATGGGCAAAAGAGGGCAGAGGTGAGAAGTGATGAAGTATGAGTTTGTGTACTCTGGAGATTAGGGTAAATGGTTAGGCTATTACGAGACTAACAGTTTTCTTATCGGCTGGCTGTCCAGGGGAGATAACCCGTCCTCATTAACGTTCTTTACGTTAGCCGCTAAACCTTGTTATCCTAGCATTTCTTCAAATCTGCGAGGTAGGAAGTTAAATTTTGTCTTTGTAGAGTCTGATAAACTGTCCACAAGGCTGTAGCTTTCATGGATACAAAACCATTGGTAACTCAACGACCAGATTTTAACTTTATGTTTTAATATATACATACATATATATATAGATAGATAGATAGATAGATAAATAGAAATGGTAAGACAAGAAAAGAATGAAAGAGACCTCGATATTATGTAAATAGAGGAATTTATCGGTAAATATAACTCGGAGTTTTATCATGGCTACTGAATAATTGTCACATATTATATTTACAGATATATATATATATCTGGTTCGCCAGTCCTCAGTCCAATCATCCAACCCATACTAGCATGGAAAGCGGACGTTAAAGGATGGAGTCAAACGTATTATTCAAATCTTTATAGGCACAGGAATGGCTGTGTGGTAAGTAGCTTGCTTACCAACCACATGGTTCCGGGTTCATTCCCACTGCATGGTACCTTGCGCAAGTGTCTTCTACTATAGCCTCGGGCTGACCAAAGCCTTGTGAGTGGATATGGTAGACGGAAACTGAAAGAAGCCCCCCATCGTATATATGTATATATATATGAGTATGTATGTGTATATGTTTGTGTGTCTGTGTTTATTCCCCCAACATCGCTTGACAACTGATGGTGGTGTGTTTACTTCCCCGTAAGTTAGCAGTTCGGGAAAAAAGACCAATAGAATAAGTACTAAGCTTCCAAAGAATAAGTCCTGGGGTTGATTTGCTCGAATAAAGGTGGTGCTCCAGCATGGCCGCAGTCAAATGACTGAAACAAGTAAAAGAGAATGAGAGAGAAATACTTCGGACATGTTTCAAAGAAAACATTAATATTATTCCAGAGGGAATAATATATATATATATATATATATACTGGGATTAAGGGCAAGCTGTTTTGCCTGTCTGTGGCTTTCAAGTTTTTTAACACTCACCATTTTGAGGGAGTCATCCCACACCATGCTAAACTGTCGAGTACCAGCAAACAAGCAAGCAAAGAACATACATTGAGTATGGGCAGTTGATAATGTTTACAACATTGGCACTACTTCTAATTCATAATTGAATGTGTGTGTGTGTGTGTGTATTTGTTTATTTAATGTCTATTTTCCCATTCTTGCATGTGTTGAGGCAACATTTTACAGCCAAGTGCACTTTCTGTCACTAAGCTTACTTGTTTTCCAATTAAAGGATCTTTTATTTCAATGGTCTTCAGAAGTGCAGAGCATGTCAATATAAAGGGATGTTAAGGAGGAAGGCTGTGTTTATAGAAGGAAAGCAACATAATTATCAATCCTAACTAGGTAAGCTGCATTTAGTTAGATCAAGTATTGACAATACAAGCTAGTGACGAGATATTTTGTGTAAAACAACACTACAAATGATATCATCCTGGTATATGTGACCAGTAAGATTAAAGTACTGATCTATAGATTGAAGTGCTCTTCTATAGTAGCAGCAAACATCTAAATAATATTCCTATAATGATTTGCAAAACACTAACTGTTTTCTTCAGTATACAACAAATTGCAGATTTAGTGTTTCATACAGTAAATAATGTTCTTGTTGGTGAGCCAGTCAGCAATATGAAAAGATGACTTAGGTCCTGATAGGATGGGGATGTTTTGGACAAAAGAGTGAATGTTGGATGAAGGTACTATGCACTAGGTCATGTAGATTGTGATTCCATTTGAATAAAAGGGTATCCAAGGGAGATGTAGGAAATGGTGGGATCGGATTGGAGAAGGTTGAAGCTCCATAAGATGGTAGGTTGGAGAAGTAAGATGGGGAAAATAGGGAGCTGTTTTGTGGTGGGACAGATATGAGGAAAGAGGATAGAGACACAGTCAAAAGTGTATGCATGACAGCAAGCAGTATTAATCATTTATGTGGTGTGGCAGTTGGATTCTCAATTATGAAGGTAGTGAGACAAAGGAAATGTGATTAAGTGTTGATAAAAGACTTGATGAGATAAAGTCAAAATAATAAGAGCTGATGAGATTGTTAAAATGGAGGTAAAAAGGTTAGTGTGATCAACAGAAACAGGTGTCCAGGAAGTGGGTAATGGGTATGAAATTTAAGGCCAGATGGATGGAATTGGTGCATGCCAATATAGTCAATATTGCAACGTCTAGCTTCAGGGTGGGTTAAGGGAAGATTTCTGTCTCAGTATGATTGACAAACAGGTTGATGCAGTTGAGGCCTGTCCTGATGCCTATGGCTAACCAAGTGATCTGGTAGGAATCCCTAAGAGAAGTAGTTTAGAGAGAGGATAAATGTAGCGTCACTGGGCCCAAACAATGTAATAATCATGAGAATATTTTACAGCTTGAACACTAGGGTCTTGTGGAATGAAAATATAGAGTGACTTAATATCAGTAGTGAAAAGAAACTGAGAGGCCAGGTGGGGAAAGAGGAGTTTAAGTGGAACATGGTGTGGTTGGTGACAGGAATGTGTGAAAAGCTGCAACCAAGGTGGGAAGAGGTGATCAAGGTATTTGGAGATAAACCGGTTTCAGAAATGATGTTAGCCTTATAAATCATGAGGAGGAAGCAAATTATGAACGTATGTGGTGTGCAGGATAAAGGTTGATAGCTGTTGGGAGGGGGAAAGAGCAAAATGAGTTGACAAATGGTTATGGATGAGATTTTAGTTGTGAGGAGTAAAGGTTTCAAGGAACAGTTTACAGTAAAGGCATCAAGGTGCTGCTGAAGCATTTCAATGTTGTTGAGGTCAAACTACCACATCAACCATTGTTGGCTGGTTTGACTGTTGTGTCAGTCAAGTTTCTCCTGGGTGTTGCTAAGGTTTCTTAAACACCTCTGAAAATTGAGATGGTCCAATGAATACAAATTTATGAACAGATCCAAGGTCCTGAATTGCCCCTTGTGAGGGACACTGGCTGAGGTCAGTGACGCAGTCAGAGTTGCTGAGCCCATTCAGTTTGTTGTGAAAAAAGGCACTACCTGAAATGTTGAATTTTCTTCCATTTATTCTTCTCAGCATGTTCTCTTTTCTGTTGTTTTTCTACCAAGACTTTTTGGATGTTCCCTTGCTACACTGACACAAATCAATCAAATTACCACTGGATTTACATTATCCACTTTGTCCTTTTATTAAATGGGTAGTTTTTAACTAGGAGGTTTAGCTGCTATTTCTAACAGGTGGAATGACTATATAGAAGGTCTCATTTGCTTTTAATATTCTTAGTTGTGTAGCTATGAATGTTAGTGTACCACTGTCTATATAAGTGTGAGTATATTTGGTTTTTCATTTTATGCAAGATTTATTGCTTTCACTTTTTACCATTTCTGATGTTTCCCAGCATAGCTTCTTTTTATTACTTAAGAGTTATAGAATCCCACAGACCTATTACCTCCTTAAATACACCTTCAAAACCTTTAGAAAGATGCATCTTTGATATCACTAACCTTCACATTCCCCAAATTACACACCAGATTCAAACTGCTATATTCAACCATCACATTACTCATTCACCAAAGACAAAAAATACATAACTTTTAGTCTCTGCCATCTTAACTACCAATGATACCAGTAAAGCATTTGAGTCCATCTTTCACTACCTAATTAAGAAACTACGCAAAATGTTGGATTGTGAACAATCTCTTGGACCAGCAAGCAGAATTAACATACAATATCTTACCTATAATCTGCTATTTGTCAAATGGAATAACACAAAGACCCAGCTTGCACCTACACTTTTCAACTTGTATCAACACAACCTTCCCATGCCTCAAAACATAGTTTGATCTCAGGTAACATCACATTCACATCTTACCAGTAGTCCTGAGAAATCTGGCTTCAAAACACCATCTCTTCTCACCAGCAACACAAACAACAAAAGTACTAGACATTGCATACAACACCTCTGAAACATTTACAGCACTTGTAAAAACCATAAAGAAAGTAACAGATATACTAAGAACATGTTCAGGTACCACATTTTACTATTACAAAGAAATAACATTAGATTACAAACAGTACTTTTGATCGATCATAGATTTACCTGTACAACAAATCATAAACTACAAAGAACATATGGAGAGCACAGCTACAAACTACTGGCACAACAAAACAAAAAAATTTAAAAGGATAAACCATCCAGACATGCAAGGGCACAATTTATTGCTACAGTAAGCTACAATTCTTACAGTCTTGCCATGAAAAGCACAATCATCCCCAAACTGACATAGCTACAATACTCTAGAATGCTACTATAGCACCATCCTGAAAACACTATCCCTCGGTCCTGCTACTAAATCCAGACAAATAAAGAAGCACCCACAAAAATAGCAGAATCAACTATTATGATCACCACCAGAATCTGATATTCAGAAACATGCTGTATAGAGAAGTAAGTTCAGCATGCTTAGACTATGTACTGCTCTATATATAATTAATCACTGCATCATGTATGGAATACATCTTGTTATGTGACCAACTACCTACAAGCTGTAGGTCTGCTCAGTCAGGTCTGACATGGCTCTACACTGCAACATAAAAATAAATTGGAACAATTCTGGTTTAAGCACCACACATAACTCCACATTTTCATTTTTTGGAGTTTACAGAAAATTTTTGTAAATTTGTATTCTATACATGGGAATTCATACAATTATGAAGAAAAATTCTTTTTCAAATTTTTTAAACCTGACCCACTCCCCATAAATCCAAAAATTTCTACTCTTTTTTTTAAAATTTTTTGTTTTAAAATCAGAGTTTAAATTAAGGATAGTTTGAATTTTTTGCTTAAATCTCAGCAATGGAACACTTTTGGGTACATCATCATTCCATTAAATGCATTTGTGGGAAGAAAAATACTGAAAAACATCAATACAGATCACAGTGACAAAGAAATGAGGAAGATATTATATGGTCGTTGGATGTGCTGAAAATAACAGCTAAATCCCCCTTAAATTGCACACAAAATTTTTTTTTGCATAATTGTATGAACTCCATGTGTAAAACACAAATTTTTGTAAAACTTTTCTGAAAATTCCAAAAATAAAAAAGATATGAGGTGTTATTTATATGGGGTGCTTAAACCAGAATTCCACCAAAAACTTTATATTGTTGCAATATATCTTGAGTTAATAGAGGATATTTTTTTTTAGTAAAAAAACTTAATTTATTTGATGTTATCAGTGCTGCTGGGTATACAATTTTCATTTTAAATAAATTTAGCAAATGGTTATGTCTGTATAGAAGCAATGCTATATAGCAAGTTTGAAAAATTAGTTTGTGATTTTACAAAAATGCTAGGAAATCTCAAAACAATTCTGGTATTTTGATTTATTGAGTATCATCAACAATGTATATATATATGATCTTTTATTTATTTCAGTCATTAGATTGCAGCCATGCTGAGATAACAGCTTGAAGGGTTTAAGTCAAATGAATTGATTTCAGTACTTATCTCTTTTAAAACCTGGTACTTATTCTGTTAGTTGGTTTTCTCAAACCCCTAAGTTATGGGGCTGTAAACAAACCAGCACCAATTGTCAAGTGGTGGTAGTGGACAAATACAAAGACATGCATATATATCATCATCATCATTTAACGTCCGCTTCAACTGGGGTCTGGGGAGCCCGAAGGCTGCACCAGGCCAGTCGGATCTGGCAGTGTTTCTACAGCTGGATGCCCTTCCTAACGCCAACCACTCCGAGAGTGTAGTGGGTGATTTTATGTGCCACCGACACAGGTGCCAGACGAGGCTGGCGAACGGCCACGCTCGGATGGTGTTTTTTATGTGCCACCGACACAGGTGCCAGATGAGGCTGGCAGACGGCCACGCTCGGATGGTGTTTTTTATGTGCCACCGACACAGGCGCCAGACGAGGCTGGCGAACAGCCACGATCGGATGGTGTTTGTTACGTGCCCACAGCACGGAGGCCAGTCGATGCGGTACTGGCTACGGCCACGTTCGGATGGTTTTCTTATGTGCCACCGGCACTGGTACCACAAAGATACAAATTCCATTGATGTTCATCTATTTTGATTTGGTTTGATTTTGATTTTCACTTGCCTCAACAGATATATATATATATATTCGACAAATTCAACGAGGACGAATCGTTAGTCAGAAATAGGAGTAACTACACCCCCTCAAAAGGTAAGAACAAAACACTTGATCATTTCTGTGAACACATCTCGAATTACCCATATCAACACAAGCACAAACAAAAACACAAACCAAACTTCAGCAAAAAAGAATGGGCTGAGCTGAACAAATTAAAACATGACGAAACAATAACAAACAAAGAGGCCGATAAAGGGAGTGCAGTTGTTTTAATGGACACAACATTTTACATAACTTTAGTACTTTCTATGTTGGAAGACACGACATATTATAAAAAGGCCCAAAGCTACAGTCAACAAAAAAATAATGAGGGATCTAAAATCCATGTTAACCCCATACAAAGAAGGGCTCACTGATAAAGAATATGACTATATGACAAATTTCACAAGTAAAACCAGCCAATTCTACGGTATTCCCAAGATACACAAAAGTGAGAAAAAAAGTAACGCATGCAAGATAGCCACAGACAAAATAATTAAAGTTCCTAATCCTAATGATCTCAAATTTAAACCTATAATAGCAGGTCCTGCATGCGAAACCCACCGCCTGAGTAACTTTTTAGATACCCTCTTACAACCACTCCTCAAACATATCAAAAGCTATATAAGGGATGACCTGGATATGCTCAATCACCTGCCTAATACTATAAACAAAAATACCCTACTAGTATCCTTCGATGTAGTCAACCTCTATTCCAATATCCCCCACAGCCTAGGAATAGAGGCAATTCAATTCTGGCTAGAGAATCACGCCAACGAACTCTCACATCACATCAAAAAAGAATTTGTGATAGAAGGGGTTAAATTCATCCTGGAAAATAACTACTTCGCCTTCAAAGACAACTTCTACCAACAAAAATCGGGGACTGCGATGGGTACATGAATGGCCCCTTCCTTTGCCAACCTAGTCATGGGATATCTAGAAATCAGTATTGTAAGGTTCTAGAAAGATATGGCAGCCCTTTCTCCCTCTACATAGAAAACAACTGGAAGAGATACCTAGATGACTGTTTCATTCTTTGGCATGAAAATATAGAGAAACTCAAAGAATTCCAAGCAATTTTAAATGGACTGGACGTAAACATCCAATTCACGATGGAATATAGCCAGCAACAACTCCCCCTTCCTTGATATCCTCATTAAGAAATCTAATAATGTAATAGAAACAGATATATACTACAAGCCTACGGATTCTAAGCAATATCTTCCTTTTAATTCATGCCACCCCAGACACACCAGAATGAATATCCCCTTCAATCTAGCAAAAAGGATATGCACTATAGTTTCTAATGCAAACACCAGAGACACACGACTACATGAACTAAAAGATACCTTCATCACCAGGAACTACCCACCTTCACTAATTGACATATGCATTCAACGTGCCCTTCAACTCAACATCCAGGAACTCAGACATCCCAAATTAAAGAAAAATTTACGACCAAAAGCCTTACCATACATCTCCACACACAACCCTCTCAACAATGAAGCCTTCGACACCATCCTCCAAAACATACCCCTGCTACAAAAAGACCACAGGATGAACTTAATCCTCCAAACACATATGATTATAAAAAGCAAGAGACAGCCCAAATCTATCAAAAGTCTCCTAACACAAGCCCGAATACACTCATCAACACAGAAGACGACAGTAAAAAAATGTGGAAGACCCAATTGCGGGATATGCGATTATCTAATTGAGGGATCAGAGTTCTCCTTCAAACAGGGACAAGGTTCACAGTGAAAAGCAACTTCACATGTGCTTTGGAGAACCTGATATATACACTAACCTGCTCTGTCATCCAACATCCCACTACTTCCATTTATATTCTCCCTTCTCTTTCTTCTTCTTCATCATCATCATCATCGTCATCATCATCTTCTTCTTCTCCCCCCTCTTCTTCTAACTTTAGCTTTTTAGTATAACACCTACACAACTTCTATAAACAAACCTTTCAATAGAAATATTTTCATGAATTGAACAGCAGGAACTGCTAGCAACCACTGACCAACGACAATCAAGGCAATCCCAAATTCTTCCTCCCCTCCTCCTCCTCCTTCCCTACCAAGAATTCCCATGGACCTTGAACCCACAAGAGTAAACAAGAGAGACAGAGAAAGGCAGAATGCCACTTATATTTGAACACTATACAAATATTCTTTTAAAAAAACTTTTCTTTTAATTTTTCTAAATCTAATTTTTCTATATTTAATTGTTACAGTTGAAAAGGTCTCAAATGACCGAAACCGGTACTGAAATGTTCTTTATAAAATTATTTTAGCATTTTCTATCTTGACTTGTTTTTTCATATATATATATATATATATATATATATATATAATATATATATATATATATATATATATATATGGGTTTCTTTAGTTTCCATCTCCTAAACCCACCCACAAAGCTTTGATCAGCCTGGGGCTAGAGTTGAAAACTTTTGCCCAAAGTGCTATGCAGTGGGACCAAATCTGGGACCATGTAGTTGGGAAGTGAACTTCTTATCACACAATCATATATATATATATGATCAAATATATATATATATATATATAAATATAAAACAAAAGAAGAAGTTGCAAATATTTTTTGCAGGAAGTTAGAACTATTTTGGTATTATTTATTCTCCATTACATGTGTTTCCTTTGCTAATAGGAATTAACAAAGTTTTACGTTAGACAGACATGTAAAAGATTTTCCTATTAGAAATTATTCAGAATGAGAATTGAATAATACAAAATTTACATCTGGATGAAGCATTTATGTATAGTTAGTAATCAGAAATAATACATGTAGTTGGAGGAAAGAAGAGAGAGCAAAATAAGCATGGGATGATGTATGCATGTAAACATATATATGCATGAATCTATGTATGTGGGTATGTAAATGTGTATATATATCTATATATATATATGTATGTGTGTGTATATATCTATGTGTGTTTATATATGTACTTATAATATATGTGTATAATTGTGTGTGTGTGTGTGTGTGTGTATGTGTATATATGAGTATATATAACTCTTACCTTTTTTTTATTTTGCCCTCCTCTTTCTCCCAACTACTTATACTACTCCTGATTACTAACTATATATAAATGCTTCATCCAGACATAAATTTTGTGTTATTCAATTCTTAGTCTGAATAGTTTCTAATAAGAAATCTTTTACAAGTTTTTTTTTTTTTACATGTTATCTAACATGTAAAATTTTGTAATTCCTAATAGTAAATGAAACATATGTAATGGTAAATAAAAAATACCCCCAAATTTTCCAACTTCCTGCTTTGTTATACAATAATTTTGCAAACAATATTTCCAGAAATTTCAATTTGTATTTGGCATCTATACTATAACTACAGCAAATAAATACTGAATTCTAATAATGGAATAAGCAGATGTTCTTCAAGAGGTAACAGCTGAGATTTTACCCTACCTATCTATGTCATCATATATATATATATATTATATATATATATATATATATATATATATATATAATCTAAATAATAAAAAGACAAAGAAATTCTTTAACACATCTTTAATGATTCACTAGAATTGTTTTTGAACCAATTCTGCTTGTAATACCAGTTTACGCAAAAATTCAAGGCAAAAATATATGTAATGTTTATGGTTTTAGACATTAAAGTGGCACTTCATTAAAGGTATGTTTTCACATTGTGTCACAATTTTTGTGTAAACTGGTGTTGCAAGCAGAGTTGGTACAGAAATAATTGTAGTGAATCATGAAAGATGTGTTAAGGAATTTTCTTTGTCTTATTACTTGGATTATAATTCACTTTTTGCCAAACCCACACAATGGTGTTAGCATCATGAAACCTGGATCTTCTACACTTGAAGAATTTCGGCATAGTGTTGATAGTCCAGAACTCAAATTGAATGCTTTTCTGAAAATAGCCTACCTTTAAAACCTACCAGGATTTATTTATCTACCTGTCTATTTATCTATCTATACAAGCATACACACACACACACACACATATATATATATATAGAGAGAGAAAGATAGCTCTGTAAAAGATTAAATGACATTGATCAAGGGGGCAAGCAAGAATTGCTGAGAAATTATGATTTTGAGTCCTATCATATCTCACTTACTACTAGGATTTGAGTAAAATACCCATTGACATAATATGCATGAAAACCAAATCGTAACATTGGTGGTAACATAATGTTGTAAGAAATTTCGATTAACTAAAATTACCTCAACGTTGAAGAGAACCATTAGTTAAATGGTTGTGGGCTCAAGAAAGGCAGGGGAGGCAATTTTAAAATTTTAATTGAAAAAATATCACACAGTTCATTATTAATTGTTAGATTGAACAATCACACCAATCTGTTTGCTGATTCGCTAGTATTTTCCCCTCTCTGAAAAACAGAGTGGAGTCAAAAAAATTAACATGACAGACAGACACACATTAGTGAGTAGCTTTGTAAGGAATTCTGAAAAGGCTTTGATAAGAACCCAACTGAAAACTGATTACACATGAAGTATGAACACTGGCTGCTGAGGATCAAATCGATCATGATTATAATCATCAACAGTCACTGGAAAAGAAGTTGTGTATTGTGTGTAATATTTAACTACAGGAAAAGTTGAGTGCAGTAATGTGTAATACCTAACTAACTTAAGGTAAAGTGAGTTGATAAAGTGACTGAATACATCCAAGGGAGATTATTATGTAGGTTTGTGAATGTGATGTAAACTGAAAAAAAACAAAAACGTTTGTTTTAGTTAAGGAAGACAGACGTAATAGAGATGGGGGAGGTGGAGCGCCAGGAAATAATAGCTAGGGTTGATCTGAAAATGATGGACTTCTTTCAGGACCAGGCACATGAAGAAGTGCTTTATTGCAGTATATTTCCTTCACACTTCATAACCTAGTGCATGTCTTCATTGTGTTTTAGTAAGTAGCTCTGTAAGTCAAATCTGTAATGAACTGACACAAAAATCAAACAATATCTATTAATGTATTGGGACATTTCTTAAGTAAACAAGACCATTTTAAAAAAGAGACACTAAAATTTTATTTATGATTTAGTGTAAAATTAGTAACAGTACACTATTTAATTGCATTTCATGTGTGTCACAAATTTAAGTGAAATTGTTAAATGTCAATTCTGAAATAAATTCTAAAATATTCTTTTTTGTCATTAAACAACAAATTTTTAAACATTTTTAAAAAAAACAACAATGTATAAAAAGTTTTCTTTTTATCCAGGAACCAGTAAATCTAGAGGAATGTATAATAACTGTAAAGTGGACTTGAGTTTCAGTTGAAATTACCTGCTTCCTACTTGAATTTTATTTTAAATTAATTAAAAGTTTATATTTTACAAATACTTTTGGTATTTGCATGAAGATTATTAAGTTCATTTATAAATTAAAATTGTGTGATTATGAACATGTTTGACGGAGTCAGCTTTAGGGAAATATAGTGTAGCAAAGAATTGATGATATAACAACTGTATACACAAGTAAATAAAATGAAGTCTATTTGTCACTTCTATGCTAAGTTGAAATACAAGTAGGTGGTCACTGAGAACTGCTTTGGTACTACAAAAGCAAAAGCAAACTAAACTTTGCATTGTATAAAAAGTATTGTACAGATACAGTTCATTGGAATGTAAACCAAAACAAACTATTATTCTCCAAACGTATTGAAGGTTGATAACATGTATATCAAGAAATCTAGCTAATACTGTTTGATCATAATTAAGTTTAAGAATGCTATTTCATTTTCAATTTTGAATATAGAACAATAATGAAACAACTAAGAAAAGGAAACTTAAGTAACAAACAATTTAGTCTATAAAAATATTTCTTGAAAAAATACTATGGAAAAATATAATAAAGATGCCATGCTCATTTAATTAACACTTCTTTATATATGTCAATTACTAAATATCAGCTGTCTTCCAACTCAACAAATTTGTTAAATGAATATTGCCTAATTTCACTACAATATTAAAAAATAAATTTTAAGAAAATGAAACATACAGATTGAAGTTGCTCAGTTTTATAACAAACTTACAATAGAAATAAGAAAAAAAAATTATGAATTACACTAACTTCAGAAACACTTTGATGTTATTTTTCCATATTTGTATTCAAAGAAATGATATATGAATATCAACTTTATTTTAACTATATTAATAAAGAATGAAAACTGAAAATATTTCTAAAAGTTAAATACAAATGATTTATGTCATTAACAGTTAATGACTAGGATGATTTGAGAGTGAAAAAGGGAAAGCATAAAAAATTATTAGAAAGATCTTTATTCTAATACTCACTAAATTATAAATAGATAGAGAACAAAGAGAGTATAGTTTTGGGACCAAGAAAAGCAACCATGTCAGAAATTATATGGCATCTCAATAATTATATTTTGCTAGCATCTAATTGGATAGATTAAATTGAAGTCTAATGTGGTCAACAGTATTGAACCCTACAGTACTGTGTGTGCAGCTGCAAGGGATTTTAAAACCAGTTACAGAGTTGAGGAATATTTCAGTCATCAAACATAAACCTGTTTCTAAGGCACATATACAGCTGAAAATACTGTCAATGGAGAACATGGTCATTTAGTGAAAAAATTTATAAACAATAGTTCAGTTAGTGCTGAGTGAGGTTTAAATAAGTTGAAAAATATTTCATAAACAAATTTTAAATAAATTAAAAGAAAAAATGGAGGAAAAAGTATTTGAAAACTACCTGTACATAAAGAAAATTAGATGAAAACCTTATTTGAGATATAAATAATAATTTGGATGGTAAAGACAATTCACGATAGTTCTGAGAAAACAGAATGCTTAGTATTATACAAACTTACATATGCAAATAAACTATAATATAGTTTAACTTTGTGTGTGTTAACCATTGTACATAGAAAATATATAAGGAGTGTGATAAATATAAGGTTTTCAGTCTTAAAGTAATAATGTTTATGCATATATATATATAAATATACCTTCGAAAAGCAGATTAGATGAAACAGGGACAACTGATAAAGGGTAATATTCTTTATGTTGCATGTCTTGCTTCTCTGTTTTTTTTTTTCGTTCTTCAAAAAAAAGTTCGTTTTCAATGTTTTTGTTTTTATGTTTTCGTTTCTCATTGTGTTCAACGCTTTATGTAGGTATGTACATATATGTATGTATATATGCGTATAAGTATATGTGTGTGTGTGTGTGTGTGTATGTATAAATGTATATAAATATGTATATATGTATGTATAAATATATATATATATGTATATATGTATGTATAAATATATATATATATATATGTATGTATATATATATATATATATATAAATATATATATATATATATATTATATATATATATGTATTGAATTTTATACTGTATATATGTATGTTATTATGGTTGTCATTTTCATAAATAAATAAGTTAACATTCTAATATCCTAAAGCTGATAAACCAACTAATGTGTTTCTCCATTTTCTTATTTGTAATATAAATTAATAGTAAAATATTTCTTTACTTCACCCATTAAATACAATAATAAGTTTATTGCATTGCAATTAAAAACACTTGTGTATTAATAATTTGGGTACTATAACAACAGTATATTGGATAAGTATTATCCCTTAGTGGGTTGGATCCACAACCCCTAACTTACTTGGTGGTATATATATATATATATATATATATATATATGTGTATATATATATATATGTGTTGTGTGTGTGTGTGTGTGTGTGTGTGTGTGTGTGTGTATATATATATATGTGTGTGTGTATGTATATATATATGTACATATATATATATTTGTG
>NC_043000.1:68895466-68937966 GCF_006345805.1 Octopus sinensis | reverse complement strand
TTCAAATGGCAAATATGCGTCACGATATATACATGTATATATATATATACATGATGATGATGATGTATATATGTGTATATATATATATATATATATAATATATATATATATATGCATATCATATATACATATATATATATATATATATGCATATCATATTTACATGTATATATTTATATATACATATATACATACATATACATATATATATTTATATTTATATATACATATATATATATTTGTACATACATATATACATCATCATCATCATATATATGTATAAATAAATATGTATGTATAAATATATATATATATGTTTGAAGGTATCTTAAAAATTTCACTTGTTATAAAATGGACAGAAGTATTTCTTCTATAATTATGTCTGGTTATACTGAAATTGAGAATGTGAAAGAGGTTTTAAAAAAATGACTTAGTAGCAGTTTAGTCATAAAAAAGTGTAGGATAATAAAAGTTTCTTTTAGCTAATGGTGGAATTGAAATCTCTGTAGCAAGGAAGACAGTTATTTTCCACCTTCAGTGCAATGAAGAAGAATTATGTTGACCATCTTGGCAGTTATCAAAATTAATACTGATCTTGTTTCACTTTGATTTGTTTATGAGGTTGATATATAATATAGTAAACTACTTTATGAATTAACAGATTTTATTATAATTATAGTATGATAATGTGACTTAATGATTTAGTCATTAAGGTTCTAATTTTCAGTTTCATTCTACAATTTGTAAGATCTTATCTTACATGAGGAATTGTGTTCAGTTTGTGTACAGGGTACTTAACTCTATTTACTTTGCAAAACATCTTTAAGTGTAATTAACTGATCATAATTATTATCTGTAATAATATATGATGATGATGATGATGATGATGATGATACAGGTGATGAATATTTATGTCAAAGCTTGAACAAAAATTTATCGATAAAAACATGTGAGCTTCAGAAATTGTAATTGTCAAAGTATCTGAAGATGATTTAAATAAATGAAAAGTGATAAAAATAATTTGTTAGATCCGAAATGTGTCAACAAGTGTTATACAGGTAATTTCACATCCTTTTCCCATGCCAACTCTAATGCCAGCATGGAAAGGGAAGAAGGACATGACATGATGATGATGATGATAAGGATGATAATATTCTTTTACTGGTTTCAGTTGCTGGGACACCAACTTTAATAACAATAATAGTGGTTGTGAAAACAAAAAGTTAATAAACAAGTGCGTAAGTAGAAGTTTTAAAAGGAAACGCACACAAATATATATATGACATGACCTAATCAGAAAAAAGAAGGAAAATAGGAATGTTGTAAAGAGAATTATTGCTACATGAAAATAAAATGAAAATGTTGATTTTTTTTGTAACAACCCTTCCCACACCAAAAGTGATCAAGTTTACATCTACTACTATCATTTTTTTGTCAGTTCGATAAAATAATTTAGGTAAAAATTTCTGGTTAATAGAATAAATATGCTGTCATTTTCATAAGGCTTGTTAACTGATGATGTTTTTGGATGGTGCAGTTTTTCTCACAAAATTCAACATTTTCAAAGTACATTTGTTTAAAGAAAATTTGTTGGACTGAGATTCAATTTTTTTTTATCATTCTCTATATTTGCATATATTTCAAACATATATAGAAATATAGAGTTTGTAATTATCTCTAAATAATTTAGATATCAATTGAAATAAATAATCTTTTGTATAGGTGATAGCCATACTATATTTCTTTCTGTCTTAGGCACTAAGTCAGTTTTTGGAGGGTGAAGTATTATTGATTTGAATTAACACAAGAAACCAAAATAGCTTCATCATCAGTTAACAAACCTGTAGCAGTCGATCTTTTTCTGCTTTTCTACTGTAGAAATGGACCAAATCGGGTGATAATAGATAACAATATTTATAGTTTCTTAACATGTTTTTAGTCAACAATTTCGTTTGATAGATCACTACTAACCTACAGACCAGCTTTCCCAGACTAGAAGGCATTGTAACAACAGTGCTCCAATTAGTAGTTCGAGCAGAGGATAGACAGTATACATTACACCATCAGTAGTTTCCTCCTGAAAGTCATGGTTGAAACATTTACCATTGCTGGCATCGTCCACTTTAAAGCTCCGACTGAGACAGAATTCACTGCCATTAGGGTATAAATTTCCAATGACTGATCCCTTCAAAATGGCGTAACGACAAGCTTCATAGAAATTATTGCAGAATTCTTTACAAACGGTCAATCTCTCACGAAGGTAGAATACATTTTGGTTTGGGGCACAGATGTAACACATTAGGTAGTTAAGGTAGTTCTGACATTTTTCGTTGGCACCAGGTAATGGTTTGACATTACCGAAGGTGGCAGCAATTTCTTCTTGCATACAGCAACTGTTACTCTTAAACCATGTGCAGTTCTTCAGAGTTGGTTGCGGCGACGGTGCACGGTTACTGAAGAATGAACAATACTGGATGTCTTCTGCTCGGACGCGATATACGCAGAAGAAAACAATAACTAGCAAACATAACAGCACATTATCGCTGCGCTTACTGGCACTTCGCATCATTCGACCGATCATTTTTTTTCCTTTGCTTTTCAGGAAACGTCTGTTTATTTCTGCTACAGTTGTCACTTACCACAGATTACGGAAGTAGCTCCTCGTTCGGTAATCTCCGTACAAAACCGTAGCTATCCGCATAATCTGTGTCGATTCACTTAATCAATACAAGACAGTTGTTCGAACGAAGAAACAGATAAAATCAGCCAAAAAAGCACTATTCAGTATTTACTCTCTTCTGTTCTGAAATCAAATATTGCCTCCTTGATGCGATAAAATGAGTATTAATTAATTAAGGGACTAACTTACCTCAGCAGCAAATATTTCAGATTCCAAAATTAATTAGAATTAATTGTACACTATCAAAAATGGCATTATGTTCCTAAAGATATTTATATAGCTATATCTATCTATTCATCGATCGATCGATAGATTGATCGATCTGCACGAGTGCGTGTCTGTATGTACGCGCGCACACACTCGCACACACACACACACACACACACACACACACACATCATCATCATCATCTTCTAACTTATACTTCTTTCAGTTATTTGACTGTGGCCTTACTGGAGCACCTCCTTCAAGGGTTTCAGATGAACAAATCAACCCCAGGACCTATTTTTAAAAGCCTAGTACTTATTCAGTCAACTCTTTTGCCGAACCGGTGAGTTACAGGACATAAACACACCAGTGCCACTTGTCAAGCGGTGTGTGTGTGTGTGTGTGTGCGCGTGCGTATGTGTGTGCGTGCGTGCTTGTGCGTGTGCGTGTGTCTGCTTGTGCGTGTGTGTGTGCGTGCGTGTGTGTGTGCATGAGTGTGTGCGTGCGTGTGTGTGTGTGCGTGCATGTGTGCGTGTGTGTGTGTGTGTGTGTGTGTGTGCACGATAGGCTTCTTCCAGTTTTCATCTACCAAGTCCACTCATAAAGCTTTGGTCGGCCCGAGGCTATAGATGAAGACACTAGCGCAAGGTGTCACGCAGTGAAACTGAACCCAGTTCCAGATGGTTGAGGAACAGCTTCTTACCACACAGCCACACATGCGCATCATCATCATCTTTTAGAGTCTTTCTTCCATACTGGTATGGGTCGAACGGTATGACAGGATCCAGCGGGTCCGAGGACTGCATTGTGCTCCATTGTCTACTTTGACATCTATGTTCCAGCCTGCACCAGGAAATCCATATGTGGAACCAGCTATCTTGGTTGAAAGAACAATTCTGAAAGTGGTAGACAAGTTTCTCAACCTGGGCAGCACTCTCAGCCGTTCTTGCTCCCTGGATGATGAAATATCTTTCAGGCTACAGAGAGCAACTTATTCCTTCCGGTCTCTTCAGTCTCAGCATGGCATCACAAAGCAAACAAAAATTGCTGTGTACCGTGCATGTGTACTGGCATCGCTCCTTTACTCATGTGAGACATGGACCGTTTACAAACGTCATGTAAAGGTCCTTGAACGTTTTCATTAGAGATGTCTCAGACACATTCTGAATGTTGGCTGGATCTCAAAAACTCCAGACACACGGGTCCTGAGGACAGCTGATATCTTGAGTATTAAGGCGATGGTGCACAATTACCGGTTACCTTGGACTGGACACCTTATTAAAATGAAGGATAGCAGGATCCCTAAGCAGATGCTATATGGGGAACGTGTAAATGGAAAGGGACCCCGACAGAAACCAAGGCTGCGATTTAAGGACTGTGTCAAGTCCTCATTAAAGGATCAGAATTTTTTTTAAAGAAAGACAAAAATTCAAAATCAAATCTGATTTTACTTGTGCATCAGAAAACCTGATTTATGTTATAAGATGCTCGGGCTGCCACCAGAACTACATAGGGTACACGGGATTATCACTCAGACGCAGATGCACTGTGCACTGACAGCAGATTGCATTCCCAGAATACAGAATGACACCCTTTAGTGAACACATTGAGAAATGCACAAAGCAACTACTACCACAATTTGCAATCTTTCCATTTTATCAATGTGCCATTGGAACACCAACACAAGTTAGATTAAATAAGGAATACAAGTCTTCGGTAGTTTTTTCATTCTATTTTGTTTTTCATATATCCAAACACGTGCTTTCACATACCAACTCTCTCGAACTCCTGTTTGCTAGCTGATGACTGTTCTGGTCCAGGCACGAAGCAGTCGCAAACATTAAGAAACATTTTGTTCAGCATTCTCGTTCAATGGTTGCCTTCAATGTAACGACTGTTGCTGATTTTGTACCGTAAACTTTGCCTTTTAAATCTCTCCATCAAAAAAGGTCGTTCAGTCTGTGGTCCGGTGGATGCAGAAGGCAACCTCTTCCACCTCTTTGGTAAAATCTCATCAAAGTAGGCCCTTATTTTAGTATAGTGGTGTGGGGGTATCCTATCTTGCTAGAAATAAAACTGTATATCTTCCAAATCTTCTGCATGGCAGATTGTCGCAGCACATTTAAGTTATAGGGACCCGTCACACTAGCATAAATAAAGAAGTGACCAACTAGACATTTTGATCATAAACCACATCATACTGTAATTCCTAGTAAATTGGTTTCGAGTTTTGGCACAAGGGCAACAAGTTCGGGTGTGTGGGGTAGCCGATTACATTGACGTGCACAAGACTTTCTTTCAACCTTTTCTGATGAATGCTGAGTTTATCTCATCCCGGGGTTCGATCCCACTGCATGGCAAATGTAATTTTAAAAAAGGTAGCGAGCTGGTAAAATCGTTAGCATTCCGGAAAAAATGCTTAGCGACATTTCTTCTGGCTTTATGTAGTTAGCTCGAATACTACCGAGGTCGACTTTGCCTTTCTTCCTTTTGGGATCGATAAAATAAAGTGCCAGTCAAGTACTGCGATCGATATAATCGACTTGCCTCTCACCTCAAAATTTGAAAGAATTATTATTAATAATAATTCTTTCAAGTAAGTCGGCGAGCTGGCAGAAACGTCAGCACGCCGGACAAAATGCTTAACGGCATTTCGGTCCTTGTTTGTCCTCTCTGTGTTTAGCCCCTTGTGGGTAGTAAAGAAATAGGTATTTCGTCTGCCGCTGCGTTCTGAGTTCAAATTCCGCCGTTTCGGGCCTTGTGCCTAGTGTAGAAAAGAACAATTCTTTCAAGTATAGGCACAAGGCATGAAATTTTGGGGTGGGGGTCAGTCGATTACATCTACCCCAGTGCACAACTGGTATCTATTTTATCAACCCGAAAGGATGAAAGGCAAAGTCAGGCTCAGCAGAATTTGAATTTAAAACATAAAGAGTCGGAAGAAATACCTGTAAGCATTTTCTCTGACTCTTTACTAATAATGGTTTCAAATTTTGACACAGAGCCAGCAATTTCACCGACCCCAGTGTTCAAATGGTAATTATTTTATCGAGCCTGAAAGAATAAAAGTAAAGTCGACCTCGGTGAAATTTGAACTCAGAATGTAAAGACAAACGAAATGCAGCTAAGCATTATTAGAAATTCCGATTACCACTATCGTATTCATTCGGCATCTTGTTTCTCAGAACTGGAGCGAGATCCAACACTGTGGTTTCTATTACAATTGGTGAATCCCTTTTATGCATCTTCAAAATATAGCAGTCAAAATATGGAGTTGTATTCGGAATACAATCCTGTCAGTGACTCACATTTATGCAGGTAATGTGGGAAAAATTCCAGATTTAGAGGAAATACTGAAATAATTAAGACAACAATGCAATTGTAACATTAAAATACCAATTGAAAGGTATATTTTATGCTTGTTATATGGGTTACTATCCCATTTTCTTGGTAACTTTCGTGTAGTATTTTCTGTTATGAAAGTAAATGATTACATTAAAAGTATTATGCCAGTCTATAATAAATAGTCATGAATTGCAATTGTTATTTATTAAATAAGTGTGTGAAATCATTTTTCTTGATTTGGAGTATTTATTATTCGTTCTCCGAACTCTAAATAAATGCCACTTTTCGTTAGCCAGCTAATCTTTAAACTTCCCTCTCAGTGAAATATATGATACAATTGAAGTGAATTTATTTTTTTAGATATTAATATAGTTTAGTGTATCATAATAATGGTTTCAAATTTTGGTACGCGGTCAGCAATTATGGGGGAGGGGTAAGTCGATTTCGTCGACCCCCACCTCCCAGTACTTAACTGGCATTTATTTTGTGGACTCCGAAAGGATGAAGGGCAAAGTCAACCTCGGCGGAATTTGAACTCAGAACGTAAAGGCGGACGAAATGCCGCTAAATAATTTGCGTGGCGTGCTAGCAATTCTTTTCTACTCTAGGCACAAGGCCCGAATTTTGTGGGGAGGGGGCCAGTCGATTAGAGCGATCCCAGTATATAACTGGTACTTAATTTATCGACCCCGAAAGGATGAAAGGCAAAGTCGACCTCCAGGGAATTTGAATTCAGAACGTAAAGGCGGACGATATACCTATTTCTTTACTACTCACAAGGGGCTAAACACAGAGAGGACAATCAAGGACAGACAAACGGATTAAGTCGATTACATCGACCCCAGTGCGTAACTGGTACTTAATTTATCGACCCCGAAAGGATGAAAGGCAAAGTCGTCTTCCAGGGAATTTGAATTTAGAACGTAAAGGCGGACGATATACCGCTAAGCATTTCGCCCTGCGTGCTAACGTTTCTGCCAGCTCGCCGCCTTAGTGTATCGTAATAACGAGCATCAAAATGACTGTGCAGAAGTGCTACAGAATTATGACGTTATAGAGAACTTAATTTTTACTTTCTTATTCTGAGTTTACAAATCATCCTTCTGGGATTGATGAAAGAATTTACCAGTTGAGGTTGACTGAATTGACTTCACTCGCTTTCTAAAATACATGGTATTCCTTTCTACTATAGACACAAGGCCTAAATCTTGGGGTTGGGGGTTAGTTGATTTCATCAACCTTAGTACATGAAGAAGAAATTGTGCTAAGCATTTGGTTCAGTGTGCTAACAATTCTGCCAGTTCGACGCCTTGCATTATACTAATATCAAAAGCATTATTCAAATAATTTACTTCAGGATTCATTGATTTTTTTTCACTCAGTTTTCCATGCTGGCATGGGTTCAAAAATTGTCATAGTTCAAGTCTGTTCTTGTTTAAAGTTATAGCCTTTCTAAGTGTCGTGGGACTGAACCCAAAACATCATGGTTTGGAAGCAAACAATATTACAAGCAGCAACGGTACACATGTCTTTGGAATACACAGCCAGTTACTGGTAATTCAGTTGACCAAACAAGTGAATCCTCACTGTCAAACAGCGGAGATTCATCGAACCACCATTTCCACTGGCTCAGGGACGAAACTTGCTTAGCGGATGCAAACTCAGGTCCAATATCTTTTACAAACAAGGTCTTACTGTTTTTAAAAAAATTTATTTTTGTTCTTTGTTCTTTGAGAAGAAACCTAACTTCAAGCTATCTTTCACAGATCACTTTTTACGCATTGAGAACAGTAAGAAGGGGTGAACATTTTGATTTTGTACCCAACAAAAATTTTAAGAGGTGCGCTTGCACCCCATCACCCTTCCGTTCTCAGGCCCATGACCATTTCTGCTGAATGTTTTGTTTGTTGTTGTTATTGTTGCTGTTTAGCCCCTGGCCGAGTAAACTTACTTTCAAAGGCATTCTAAAAGTGAACATCTCATCTTTATAGGAGTGTGCAGTAACTATATTATCTACTGTAGCTGTTTTTTTTTTTTATTTACGTGAGTAGAGTGTGAGCTTATGGAGATTTAACTGCTATTTTTAGCATGTTGAACGTTCGAGTAGAGGCTACCGTGAAAGACTTTATAGTACGAAAGCAAATTCTTCTACAAACATCATTTCCTTTTCATTTTTACGCCCCCTGCCACCGAACAAAAGTTACGGGAGATAACCTCGATTTTAATTTTTTGTAAGTTATCTCCTTTAGACTGCAACATGTTTTGTAGCCATTATAAATGTTTCTTTTCTTTGTGGTTTCACTTTTTACATCCAACATCACTTTCTCCTAAATACTTTTTAATTGATATAATTTGGTTTAAATCTAGTTATGGACAGAATGTTTTTTAATAAAATTTAGATGTCAGCTGGACGTATATCTACTTTTGTTCCTCTCCTGACATCCTACACTTGAGCCTTTACTGCGAGGTTTGAGAATTTGGGAGGCGTCCCTAATAAAATCGGATGTGGTAAGTCTGCATATGCAGATGACGTCACCATCACCGTGTCCAGTGAGGCTCGGTTACCTTGTATAGAGGATGCAATCAAGGGATACGAGGCGGTGGCAGGGCCGAAGTTAACAAGGACATGTCCATTGGCATGCGGCTCGGCACCTGGAGCGACAAAGTCGATAACGTCCAGTGTCGTGGGACACTGGACAGATGGTCCTGTTAAGTTGCTTGGAGTTTGGTTTGGACCGGACTCCCAGACGCAGAAGAATTGGAGCGAGGCAGCAGGCAGGGTGGAGGCTCTAGTCCAGACTTGGTTTGGACGGGCGCTGTCCCTGAAAGGAAGGGTGGAGGTGGCACAGGTCTTCATTGCATCTGTTATCACCTATCGTCTGACCGTTGTCCCTTGTCCCGATACGTGGCTGAGCAAGTTGGCACGACTCCTCTTTCGCTTGTTGTGGAAGGGAGGAAAGCTGCTTGTTTGCTGCCAGGAACTGCTAAAGGGTGGGTTAGAGATGCCGTGGCTGATGATGTGCAGACATGCACTGAGGCTAAGACATCTCTGGCTCTACATGGATGGTGGCCAGGTGTGGAATTCGCTTGCGGAAGAATTCTTTCCACGACCGGCTTCCTTGGAGGAATTTACTCCCGATTTGATTAAAAGACGGAACATGACTGGATGGCAAAAAGAGTGCCGACAGGCATTCGCGCTAATCCACATGGCGGGCAAAGCCGGCAGCGAGAATACCACCTCAGTATTTTATAAAGGGATAGTAGAGTTTAAGAGGGACGACACTCTAGGAGAGACTCTGGGGTTCGATGAGAACCAGCTAACCAACCTGTTTCATAGAACTTTCAGATCGGGGTATTTGGATAATTACCAAAGATCCCTGACTTGGCAGTGCTATAGGAATGCATTATCCGTTCGAGATTATTTAGACACGGCATTCCAGTGTCACCGACATGCCCAAGGTGTGGGCAGGATGAGGAAACCGTCCTGCACGCTCTTGTACAGTGTCCGGAGATTTCCGGTTTGATAATTTACGTCGAACACGTTTTGTCGCAGCTAGAAAGAGTACAGCTGTCAGCTGAGTCTGTGATGAAGACTGTACCGCCGGCCGGACTTTCAAAGGAAGGTGAAGCATGTTTTCTCTGTACAGTCGCCGTTATGAAAGAGTGTACTTGGAGGACCAGGATGAAAGGAGTCGCAACAGGAACCTTTATCTCCGGCCCAGGTTTGCTGTATTTCTTCAGATACCATCTGAGGAGCAAGATAGGGCTGGACAGAAGACATATGTCGCGAGGCATATATGAGAAAAGATGGAAGAATGTTGTGAAGAAGTTGGGAGTGATTGCCCCCACTTAATCACATGGCAGAAGGGTGCAGTCTCTGGCCTTCTGGACCACAGTCAGTATTTAAAAATTTTTAAATGTATCGCGTGTGTACCGTTGGCGATTTTTTTTCCTCTGTCTTCCCTTCTCTGGATCTTTCCTTCTCCTATGTTTCCGATGAAGAGCTCCTCTCGAAACGTTAAACCCTCCTTCTTTCCTTCCTTCCTGAGCGTCCAATAATACTATATTTGTTCCACGTCCTCGCATTGTTGTGTTTTCTCTTGTTTGGATTGTTGTGTTGTGTTTTCATGTTTGGATTAACTTTATATATATATATATATATATATATATATATATATATATTGTTATATTTCGGAATGGTCATTTTGCCAGTTTAGCCAATAAAAACACACGCACTATGTATTTGGTGTTATTTTGCTTCAGTGTTATTTATTTTTTGCATTAATCTTAATCTAATTTCGGCCAGAGTTCTTTCGTCACACTCCTGTGGCCGCATCAATGGTCCTTTGTTTTCTTTTGTTTTCTTCTTTCTTATTTGTCTCTCCTTACTAACCGTCAGCCATTTTGTATTTCTATTATTATTAAGATTAATGCAAAAATATAACAATATCTGTTTCAACACACGATTTCGCATAAAAAATCTTGCACAACAAATATATAAACGTATATATATATATATATATATATATATATATATATATATATATATTATATATATATATATATATATAATATATTTTTAAAGTCATCAAATAAGCTCACCATCTTTAAATGTTTTGTAATGTCCTGTTTTGTCCTTTCTATGTTCGAATGTAAATATTAATAATAAAGAATCATCAACAGTTATAAAGAAGACTCCAGTACGTTGCTGGAGTCTTCTCTATGTCATAGAATGCAAACTGCGAAGAAATACTTAAATACACTAAGAAATTAAATCAAGTTCTGTCTATGAATGTCACTATCTTATATTGCCAGATTTACATGTTTGGAAATTGTTATTCAACCTGAACACATCACAGTTCACTTGTCGTCAACCATACATCCTGTTATATGTTCATGTCTATGTGTATCCGTAGGTATACGTATATATGAATACATCCCCATTATTAGTACTCACATTTCAAACAAACACAATAGGCAGCAGTGTAGATATTATCTCTAGACATAGGATGAAACATACCCACAAGCAGAGAACATGCCAGTACTGTAGTACAGAGCGTGAGTTCAATGACAGGAGGAAGTGTCCTGCATTTGGTACACACTGCAAATCATGTGGAAAGCCCAACCACCGGAAAAAATGTGTAGACTAACAAAATCTCACAAATACAAGCCCCAACTTTCAAAGAGGATCGGAAAGCGAAGACAAAGAGATGTACATGCCCAACAACAGGAACAAAACACTTTAGAGGAAGAATTCTTGGCAGTCGGCACAATAAATGTACATGAGATGGGAAATGACAACCGAAAAAAATGAGGCATACAAAACAATACAAATCCAAAAGAAGTCAGGCAAGAAACGAATAAACATTGACTTAAGGCTAAAGATTGACACTGGAACCCAGAGTGATGTCTTGCCTGTCAACCTCTACAAAAAGATGTTTCCAGAACACACGACACAATAGGATAAGGTCAAAGAAGGAATCCTCACACTAAGTGATGGAATCCTGACTACATATGGCTGTACCAGGATTCCACAACTGGGCAAAACAACCATTACAGGGACACACAAAGGAAGAAAAATCAAGTGTTCTTTTTATGTCACAAGAATAGAAGGACTCGCAATTCTCGGACATAATACCTATCAAAAGCTCAACATTGTGGCAATCAAAAGTTAAGGCAGTTCCGAGCAGGATTGACAGAGATAATGCCTATCAAAGACCGACCACCAGCTAGAAATAAAGATGAACTGATGAGCATATACCCAGAATGTTTTGATGATACAGTCGGATGTTTTGCAAAGTATCGGTACCATATAACATTCGACCCCAACGTCAAGCCAGTTGTCCACCCACCTCGCCGTGTTCCGCTTGAATTAAGAGAGAAGCTGAATGCTGAGTTGGACAGAATGGAAAAAAAATAACCACCAAAGTGACACGACCAACTGACTGGGTGAATTCAATTGTAATTAAAGAAAAACCCAATGATACTCTACGAATATGCCTTGACTCCTGGGATCTGAACAAGATTGCTATCCAATTCCAACCCTCGAAGAAATCACACCATCATTAGCTGAATCCAAGATATTCAGAAAACTGGATGCCAGTAATGGGTACTGGAATGTAAAGATAGACAAAGAATTATCCATGTTCACTACCTTCAACACACCATTTGGCAGATACAGATTCAACCGACTCCCATTTGGATTGAAGGTGAGCCAAGATGTCTTCCAGCGCCAAGTAGATGAGACCTACCAAAGCTGCAAGGAGCGATCGGGATAGCGGACGATATCCAAGTGTATGGCAAGGGAACTCCTAGCAGACGTCTGTGGGAGTGAAAAGTTTCATACATATCTGTATAGCAGACATTTCAGTATTGAGTCAGACCATCGCCCTCTTGAACAAATAGACAGAAAAAAACTCACAAAAGCGCCAGCCAGACTGCAAAGGTTACTGTTGAGGTTCCAAAAATACGACTACAATATCAAGTACAAACCAGGAAAGGACCTGATATTGGCGAATGCTCTTTCAAGACTATCATCACATGATAAACAGGAGATGGAAGGACTCAGTGTAAAGATCCATCACATTGTAAATGTGACAAATACAAAGCAGGAACAAATCAAAGAGGAAACCAGCAAAGATGAACTCCAGCTTCTTACTCAGATGGTGATTCAGAGGTGACCAGAGAAGAGACATCGGGTGTAGCCCCTCATTCGTGAATACTGGGCCATCCATGATGACATATCAGTAGATAATGGAGTCCTGATAGCTGGATCCCGAATAATCATACCCAGATTAATGCAAAAAGAAATCCTTGACAAAATCCACCAAGGGCATCTGGGAATGCAAACTCCGAACCAAGTCAGCTGTATATTGTGTAGGTATGTACAAATACATAGAAAGGATAGTTTCTACATGCCACATCTGTCGAAAGTACAGAAACTCACAACAAAAGGAGGAAATGATACTCAGTGACATCCCAAGAAGGCCATGGCAAGCTTTTGGAGTAGATCTGCTCACAGAGAACCAAGAATGGTACTTGATTATGGTTTGCTACTATAAATTCCCACTTGTGGGAAAAGTGAAAGACCTGAGAGTCAAAACAATGACTACAGTGGCTCGAGGACTTCTAGTAGAGCAAGGAATACCAGAGCAGATCATATGTGACAATGGAACCCAGTTCACATCTCAGGAATTCAAAAAGCTAGCCAATAAGTATGGGTTCAACATTATAACTTCATCTCCACACCACACCAAAGGTCATGGATTCATAGAAAGACAGGTGCAGACAGCCAAGAGAACACTAGTTAAATACCAAGAAACTAAGGAAGACCCACACCTGGCACTTCTGTCCCTACGAGCAACACCACTGAGGGCTGACATGAAGTCCCCAGCAGAAATGCCGAATGGCAGGAAATATAAAACCTCCCTGCCAACATAGATCCAACCTTCTATTGACCAAGAAGAGACAAGGGAAAAGCTAGCAGCCACTCAAGAACAAGGACAAAAATATTACAACAAACATGCACAATACTTACCTAAGATACTTGGAGGACAACATGTGCATACTCAAGATCCTATAACCAAAACATGGATTCCATCACAAGTCGTCAGAGAATCTGAATCTGGTAGGGAGCTGAGACGAAACAGGGCCCACATCCGCCCAACACCAAAGCTATCAAAGATAACATGCGCAACACCTGCAGCATCAGTGGCAACACCAAGAACTACAACACCCACAGCAGATGACAGCACACACAGAATCATCACCTCAACGGGCACCAACCATCCATCAGCAGCCCAACAACACAGCGACATTGCGCACATCTCAGATATCAGTGCAGAGCACAAGATCCACCAGATGGAAACCCAATATCTTACCACCGATTCGATACCGTTAAAGAAAAATAAAGTAAATTATAACTAGTTCTGCTAGATTAGGAAGCAGAAAACTACATGCGTGGGCAGAATAATCTCACGGTTTCTGCTACAGGATTGCTACCTTCGCTCTAACAATCCACTGGTGTAAGGGAGATTACTTCTATTTTTCCATTGCCAAAAAATACTTTTTTTAAAAGAAGGGATGTTATATGTTCATGTTTATGTGTATCCGTAGGCATACGTATATATGAATACATCCCCATTATTAGTACTATTTTGTTAAGCGCATTTAGTAAACAATATGAATTGTGAATAAAGCGAATACGCACAGTGTGTATCACTCCGCTATACATATACAGTTATAAACATGCCAAGTAAATAAACAAGTAGAATCATAATAATGCCTTCAATGAATTGTTTTATTGTCCCAACACAAACCAAAGAATACATAACACATCCCACATTATTTCATCGTCCAGTTGAACGTAAGTAGCTCAGATCATACTGTTCGGCAACCAGGTGAATGACTGAACAGTTCCTCTTTCAGACATACACTACTTAACTCCTGGCATGACTAAAGGGTCCCTGTACTAAAGATAGGCATGAAATATTTTGGCAATATGGTTTGAAATATTTTGGCAAGATGGTTTTGGCAATATGGTTTTGGATATCAGACATTTTGTCTCCGGGACATTTTGGCACCGTGAAAATTTTTGATTTATTCTAATTGACAACAAATTTGTAATACCAACTTCTAAACTACATAGTTTAGTTTTTTGCTTCACTTCATAGTTATGAAAGTTTCTTTAATGTTGATCAGATGTGAAAATTTTCTGTAAATGCTTGTTAAATTGAAGAATTGATAATGAAAATAGAACTGGGAGCTGTGAGCTGAAAAAGCGATGCAAAGCATGGCTACATACAAAGTTACAAACAACGTTAATCTTCTATTCGTATGATGCTTCACCAGTACAAGAAACAGCATATTTTTTAAATAATCTAAAAATTGGAGCAGTAGCCTTTTGAGTCCTTGATTGTAGTAATGATTGACAATCATATCTCAAGCTTGTCTAGCTGTTATTCCTGACATTTCTGGTTCGAGAAAAATAAAACGAAGAAATTATAGTTTAGAGAGTAATACTCCCATTAATCCGACCGATTTACAGAAATTAGATTTGCAAGAACGATACAAAATATATATGTTCCCTAACCAGGTATGCTCGAATTTTTTTTATTGTGGACCAGGGGTCCTGATGGTATTTTAATCTTCGGAGGAATGACCTGACTCCTCCGTTTAGTGTCATCTGATATATGGTTTACAAATGATACATTCTGCATTGCTCCGAGCCCCTTTTTTCAAATCTATGTAATTTTAGTAAAAATAAAAGGAAAAGTGTAACGAAGTGCGCTCCATTGTGTATGCTGTTTTGCTGAATAAATAACGGACCACATACATGAAAGTATTCGAGTTGTTGAAAGAAAGTGAACCCAACTGAATCCAGTTTGAGACCTGCTTGAATTGTGTGTGACTTTGAATAAGCTGCACACTGTGCTATGAAAGAATCATTGCCTGGCATGCTTATTTTTAAAAGGATGTTTTTTTTTCAGTTTTGCATAAAATCTGCAAAAAACATTTAGTTAGATTGGGTTTCATTTAACTCTACCGCACTGGTCCAGATATTGCGTTGAAAGTAAAAATAATTATTGTTCTTGCTCTTGGACTCTTGTGTAAGATTGATGAATATTTGGATGCTCCTGTAACTGAGCTGCCACCAGAACTTCAGATTTTACTCAATTGGTCTGAAGATCCATACGTTGGTCATCAAAACAGACCTAAAAGTGGAAGACAAGCTCCGCTATTTCTCAACTGAAATGTAGAATCTTTACCATACAAACAATCATTTAGAGATGGTCCATCCTCGATTGCGATACGAAATTAGTATGCAATGTCTGATGATATGGAAATTAATGGACTGGCTGCATAAAATACAGAAAGGAAGAGATGCGTACAATGAGCATTTAATGAACTTTAAAAAATATATAGATGCAGAGAAAAGGATATATAAGAATAAAAGAATAATTTTGAAAACTTGGTTGCTGTCGAGTACCCGGGGAGTATTGCTTATTATTACGAAATGAAGAACTGAATAAAGTCATCGTTTAGAAAAATTGCATTCTAAGATTTTCATTTATGAATATTTTTCTTGTAAAATTTTCTTTCATTTGTGTATGTAATGGGAGATAACCTCATTTTAACTATTTCTGTGGATCATATGATTAAATTGTTTTCTTCACAGTCTGTCTCCTTCTCTGTCACTATGCGTGCTTTTGCTTTACGCGCGTAAGAGGAAAACG
This sequence comes from Octopus sinensis, assembly GCF_006345805.1. Classification (NCBI taxonomy): domain Eukaryota; kingdom Metazoa; phylum Mollusca; class Cephalopoda; order Octopoda; family Octopodidae; genus Octopus; species Octopus sinensis. Next base: position 68,921,499 of record NC_043000.1, on the reverse strand, counting down.
TATTTGTAGCAATCGAGTTCATTTAATATATTGTAATGTTTGTCTGTCGGTCTGTCTATCTGTTTGTCTCTCTCTATGTATATTATACGCACTCACACATATACACACATATACACGTACATATCTTTGAGTATGTTTCCGCATATGTGCACACGCGCGCGTGTGCGTGTCTAGCGTGTATTTGCCTCCAGTGACAAAAAGTACTATCGGCAAAAGAGCCATCGCTAAAGCTGGTTCAATGTCCAGTTAGCTGCGCCAAATTGGCAGCGTCCTTAACAGCTGCACCCAATTGTCTCCTATCGCCTCAATAGTGCAATCCCCATCCATTCCCCAGCCAGCAACTATAGCTGGTGCCGTCTACTTAGTCGAAAGATTAAGAATATAAATATAAATAAAAAGGTGAATTGTTAATTTCACTCTTGGAGTATAAATCATACTTTTGGACAGAAAAAATATTCTTTTGGGAAAAATCAATAAAAAAACAACAACAAAAACTTACTGTACACAACATCAAGATTGCAATTATAAAATAAGCTCAGATTGCAAGAATGGGAAAAAGAAGAGCTTTACGAAAGGAAGTGGATATAGTATAATAAAGCTTATTTTGAAGTAGTCGAAGTGAAGCGTGCTGGAGGCTGGCGTTGGCTTGAGAGGGAAGGCGCCTCTTGTTGGATAGCTGCCTGGTTTTCCCAGATCACTATCTCATCGTCACTAAGCTCAACTTCTGAAACGAGTAAGTTCCAAAAATTGGGTCGCAAGCTAAAGAGGTCCACCATCAATCAGTCTTTTGTTGTCATCCTAGAATAGGGATAAGGAACATTTAGCCGGGGGTGAAATTTCCCGCCTCCCATTCAATAATTTCGCTGGCGAAATGTCTAAAAATCTAAATGAGATAAACACTTTAAGAACAATATAGTAATTTTAATATAAGTTACTTGTCTATAAATTTGTGAAATGAAAGATTCATTACTTTTCTCCGTATAGGTACACCTCCGTAGATTCTTATACACTTGCAATTCGCCTCTAGTACTAAAAAGAAGTTCCTCACCTTTATTCAAGAAGAACGCTTGGAATCCATTCTTTTGTGTAATCAAAACGAGAATAACGACTGGACGACACTCCATATCCATGCAAACATTTTGGGCTATTGACCAGAAAGCACAAAAACTAGTTTAATGAAAATAGTGATATCAGCCTGATATTTAATGAGAACCCTCATAGCACATTCCATGAGAATATTTTGGTCAGCCTATGAACAATTCAGCCGACCATCGCACAATAAGAACTACTTCAAGTTAATTTAGTTTGCTGCAAATCAACATAATTATTAACTATTTTCCAAAATGCGTGATCTACCTTTACTTGTAATAGATTTCCTAATCATTACTTTGGATCTACCTTCAAATCTACAGTAGTCATTACAAGTGCCGTTAATTAAATTACTTCCTTAGTATTTGCTTTACTTTTCATGTATAGAACATCACAAACAGCCAAATGAAGTCTATGTGCATAATATAACCGATGCTCACAGTAATACTCTTAAGATAACGTAATAATAGCGTGTCGTAATTCTAATTAGGCCAAGTTAATATACGTAAATAAATGAAGAAGGTTGTATATATAACAAGGATGAGGATGATAGATTTTCTCTCCTTGTTTCTCTTCTTTTTTTCTCTCCATTTTTTTTCGCCTTGTATCTCTCCTTGTTTCTTTCTGTGTTCTTTTATGTGGAAGAGCGTAGGCTCGAAACGTTAAAGACTTTTTCAATTCCCGAGCATTATACTAATACATCTGTTTGTTTTCTACACCACCTGTCTTCGTCTTTTGATTTTTTTTTCGCGAATTCTCCCCATGTTAGATTGAAATACAGGTTTATAGTTATCAAAAACGATTGGGATATCAGTTAGGACTAAAACTATATATTTTCCCAAATCAACGTTGAGTTCAGAATGTTTTTTCTTTTTCTGAAATTTCAATTATTTTCAGCAAGGAATCTCCTATATTCAAGAATTTACCCCTTGAGACATTTAAATATCTGCGATTATTTAGATATGTATATCCATCTAAAAGAAATTGGGAATTTTTCAGAGTTCTGTTTTCATTTACTTATTTTACTAATTCCATTTTCTCCCAAAATATATTGACGCTCAACCATCTTCATTAAATGAGAACCATTCTTTAGAAAAACCAAACTTTTATCTCTAATAGCTTTCCTAATTAAAAACATCAACTATTGCATCCTATAGACTCCATCAATGCTAATGTGAATACCGTTTGTTCTATAGTTTCACTATAATTTTCTGTTGATAATTTTCTGTTGGTCAATTTCTTTTGAAAAAGAAAAAAATATCTGAATTGTACAAGTTTCTGAGAACATTTCTTTGTGAACCATCTTTAAATTGGCGTAAAAAGCCCCCGATAATTCAATCACCTGAGCACTTTAAGACAGCCTTGCAATTTTTGCATTTTTCAGTCTTTTCTTTCGAGAAGTTCAAATTATTTCCATACAATGGATTCACTTGTTCTCTTAACTTTTTTCTTTTAGTTTTTTTCTTCTTCAAACCGGTGTATTGACTGAATTTCTCTATCATACAATGATGAAGCATTTCACGATTTACATTTTTCAAAAATAAAGCTTTTCGATTACTAAACCTGTATTTTCAGGAGCTACCTTTTCGAGCAATGAGTACGATAAACGGTTGCAATTGGTCAATTATACTAAAAATATTTTCAAACAATATGTACAACCATTAAAGCTAATTAAGCCGAAGTTACACATTGTTAAAACTAATTTTAAATCAAACAGCTGAAGATTTCCGGGTGAAAAGAAACCCGAAAATTCCCGATTTAATTTTTAGCCAAATCCCTGGGAATTCGCGACCTGAGAATAGTACTGAAATTGCTAATCAGAACAAGGGAGACTACTTCTGCGTATCGCGTTAAAGTTGCCTTCCAAATAGCCTCAGTCCCCCTACATTTGATCTAAACCAACCAATGAGAATGAACCATACTCATAATCAAGTCTTATCCAGTAGCTGGGATTCCTCAATCTTCGAGTAATCAGGAGTATTTTCCTCACTTCTGTGAAATTAAATAACCTGACTCTGAATCAAGATGTTAATACAAATAAGACACCCTTTACTTTCGTTCACACACCTGATGTTTGCATGAGCCTACCTATTACACACACACACACACACACACACACACACACACACACATATATGTATGTATATGTATATGTATATGTATATGTATGTATGTATGTATGTATGTATGTATGTATGTATGTATGTGGGTGCAAACTGTACCCACAACAACAACTGGCTTTACAAAAATCTTGGGAAACTAAACAAGAACAATCAGCCATCCCCTGTATATCATCATCATCTGAAATCCAGATACAAACTGTTGTCCTTGAATGCCCGTAGTTTATGCAACAAGGTACATCTTTTTGACTCTTACGTCAAAAGTATCGACCCAGATTTCATCACAGTCACGGAAACATGGCACATTCTGCACTCTGTGATGGGGTTTTCAGCATAGCCGGCTACAACCTGTTCCGCAAAGACCGCATTAATCGCCGTGGAGGGGTTGTGATGGTTTATGTTCGATCAAATTTATCGGCAATTCCTTGTGATGATTTGAACCAATCTCAGCAGGAAGTATTTTTCTGCAATATACACATGACCATGTCAACACTTCTGCTTGGAGTTGTTTACCGCCCCCACCCCAAATTATCGTCAAGACACAATTTTTTGATATCCTCAGAGCTGCTGCCATGAAAACAGCCACTTATGTTTATATTGCGGGGGACTTCAATTTCCCTGAGATTGACTGGGAGGCCTTCCGTTGGCCGCAAAGTGCAGACGATTTCCTTGAACTGGTGCTGAATTCAAATTGGTCCCAAGTCGTTACCTCCCCCACTAGGGGTAACAACACTTTGGATCTGCTACTTACCGCTTCTCCTGAAACAATTATTAGTGTCACTACTGAAGAACCTTTAGGTGACTCTGATCATTCCATGATCATGGCCGACTTGTCTCTGATTGGTTGTAACAAAAACCACAACCATCTTCAAACTGCCCGCTTTGACTGGAATAAAGCAGACTGGAGCTTTTATAGTACTGAGCTGCGACGCCCAAACTGGCTCGAATTTTATGCCTCTGGAGATGTGAACACTATACTTCAGAACATTCTGAATTCAATATGGGTGGCATGTGCAGCATCAGTACCACGCAAGCACAAAAAACCACCCAGTAGTACAATTTGGGAAACTGCAGCAGTCCGACTTGCCAGGAAATAACGCCGTAATGCTGAACAGGAATACAAATTGCACAAATCAGAGATCAACAGGAAAAAGCGTAATATATCAGCCAACTACCTCAAGCAGGTGACAAAAAAAGCAGTGTTTGAATTCGAACAACGCATAGCAACCAACCCTGACAGCAAAGTGTTGTGGAAATATGTATACTCAAAGCAGAGACCTCACTCTCCAGTTGGTCCCCTTCACAATCCCCACACAGGGCAGATTACTGGCAATCCCAAAGAATGTGCAGAAATCATTGCTGGATGCTACGCAGGCATCTTTACTGTCGAAGATCAAAATGTTCCATCTCCATCACCTCTGATACCGGACTCTATATCTTCTATGAAGTTTACACCAGCAATGCTACACCGACACCTTAAGAATAAACGCAAATATGCCTCTCCTGGTCTCGATGGTGTTACATACCTACTTCTCAAACGCGGTGGGTACTTTTTTCTAAACCAACTTTCACTATTCTTCCAATTCTGTCTTGTATTTTCATGCATATAGTTACATATCTAGACATGCTCATATATATTTAAATGGAAACTTTTACAGATTTCTACAGTTCCAGTGATGGATTGGATCTGTAGTCTTCAAATTAGCTTTCTCCTTTCTGGTTTTGAGAAGCCTAATTTCTCAACATTGGTATTTAGGCAGTGTTATATATCCCAGGGTCCCAATAATTACATGTATAAACATGTACTTGTAATCTGGATAGAGTAACTGCGGATTTCTCAATAGTTCTCTTTTTCACTGATCTTCAGCTATATGTTAACATCTGCTGGGTAGCTAATTTTCACAACTGTGCACAATTTCTCTTCTCTATCCCAAATCATTATATCAGGTATATTGTGCTTACATTTTATTGAGGTTTTCACTGGGACATCCCACCAGTATTCCTTTTTGTTTTGAGTGGATATGGCTTCTACCATGTTGTGGGTTCTTATTTCTTTGTCCTCGGGGTTATCCTTCCGACGGATTTCATTATAGAGTGTCGTAGCTACAACGTCATGTCTCATCGGTAGATGATACCGTGATGACATTTTCGGACAACTGCTTATGATGTGGGCGATATCTTCAGTGTGAAATCCAGAAAGTATGCATGGGTTGTCATATTTTACTGCTTTTCCTGCATCTCTATTCCTTTTGTGCATCAGGTACTTGGTTGATATTGTCTGTTCCTGGATTGCAACAGCATACTCTCAAAGTGGGAGGTTGTAATCCTGCTATTGGTCCACCAAAAATGGTGCCTGTACATCAATATGAAACATCGTAAGGAATGGCTTAGCCCCGGTAAACATGCGACACCGCGCGTGAAACAAGATCTTCATCCGCGTAAAACGATGTTGTGCGTATGGTGGGAATGGGAAGGGATAATCCATTACGAATTGCTTGAACAGAACTAAACGGTCAACACAGAACTCTATGTTCAACAGATGAAACAACTCAACACAGCTATTCAAGAGAAAAGACCTAATCGGCAGCGTGGAGTTCTTCTGCTGCACGGCAACGCCCGCCCTCATATCGTCAATATGACCAAAGGAAGCCATTCAAACGCATAGCTGGGAAGTGCTGCCACACACGCCGTACTCTCCTGATTTGGCAACAACGGATTTCAATCTCTTTCGATCCCTTTCAAATGTTATGCGCGGAGTTTCGTTCAATACTGATGCGCAATTGAGAGCTTGGTTGGATTACTTTTTCGAGTCGAAATCGGGTGATTTCTACCAACGAGGTATTCAAAATCTTGATGAACGTTTAATACTCTAAGAGATGTAGTTCTTCAGTTTCCTGATATAGTTTGCTAACTTCGAGGTATTTCTTTTGTTTCGAGATAATAAAAATTTTCTTCACGTCGTGCTTGCACATACCAATGAACTTTTCCATGTTCGACCATTTCATTTGGTGTGTTTAGGCTTCGTATACTCCTGACTTGATACTGCATACCTGATCTTGCAGTCCGTATTTCTGATGTAATACCTGAAAATAATCCGTTTGGTATGTCTGTTTGAGATAATTTTCTTCGTACTAGGCCAACAGCTAACGCTGGTCTCTATATAACACCTATCAATGATATTTCTATATCTATGTCTTTCAAGGAAATGCTTATCTAGTAAGACCTGGAACTTTCTACTTTAGTTTTGATATTTAAGGAGAATGATGGGACGCAGCTGCTATTTTCCAAGGCTTATTCATAAGTCATGAATGTGTGTCGGCTGGAATATATGAGATTTTATCTTTGAATCCTCTGTCTGTTATTGTTTGCTGTCGCCTTATTGAATATTTCTTTAGAAGAGCAGAGGTTTGAAATTATCGTACTAAAGACAGTAATGAAAATTTTAAAACCAATACTAACTGGCAAGGTAGCTTATTTATACAGCTAAGCATCTTATACGGCTTATTGGAGGGGTTTTAGGCAAATGAATCTACAGAAGTGTTTAGGAAGTTGGTTTACTGTGATTTTTATCTCTGCATCATTAAACACGGCTGTGACATTTTCCCTAAAGATATTTAGTGCGTGGCCATCACAGTCGTGTGACATTCTTAATCCATCTCAATATAAACCAATGTTGTAGGTGGGAAATTTGGTTTTCGTATATCCTGTTTACACAAACTTACTAGCTCGCATATGTAAGCACTCTTAACACACTGTGACATCAAATAAACCCTCTGGCTTAGATTTATCTTTTTTTCTTTTACTCAAACGGACTATTTTTTTAAGATGATCGGGCATGCATGATCATCTCGATAACTGAATCATCAATGCGAATATTTGCTTTGATCTCAATATCGTGGATTCTACTTCTCCATATTGAAGAGTAGACAGTCATGATATCGAGTTTGTGTGAACCCTAATTCCAGGCTTATTCTTGAAACACTTGACGACCGTGCTACTATTTGCTACAGCTGGAATTTGATTGCCTTTCTAATTTTGCTGTTTATGTCATTCAGTATTTTTGTCTGCCTTGACAGGGTTTCTTAGTCTACAGGTGAGCTTATTCACGATGTGAGGCAAATGATCTTTTAAAATCATGAACGCTTCTTTTTTTAGTTAAACACTATCCTGTCACTAGCGTAGCTAGAGTGTGTGCCGCCAGGGACGGCCCTTTCCGCTCCCGGACCTCACAAAAAACACATATTGCCTACAGCAGACCCAAAAGAAATGCCTCCTTAAAAGTGCCACCCGGGGCTGGCCGCTCCTACCGTACCCCCTCCCTAGCTACGCTAGTGTATCCTGTTATCAAATCTTGCTTCAATGACGTCCTTGTAAGTCTTACAGTTCCTCTTTTCAGTACTTTTTAGTATCGTGTAACAATTTATCACATTTAACCTGTTTTACTTCATCTATGTTATTAGTTTTATCTGTAAAGGCGGATCTATTTGTAGAGTTTCTAAAAACACTAATGCAGTTGAAAAAAAGTTTACTATCTGGTTGTCCGGTAAGTTCTGAGCTATTTCAGGACTTGTGTCTTTAAGTCCTTCATGCAACAATCCTTATCTTTGTATGACTCACATTTCAGAATTGCTTGCAGTATTGAAGCCTGTCAGCTAAGTTCCACGTTAAAAGGCAGCATATATTTTACTCCTTTCAGCCCTAATTACCATTTTGAAATGGATAACCGAAAGTTGCATATTCTCCACGTAATGCTTTTCTTCTTCAAAATATGGTGAGAATGCTGCGAAAATGTGTAATATCATTTGTGGAGTTTATGGTGAAGATGCTATTGGTGAATCAACTGTTCAAAGATGGTTTGCAAAATTTAGATGTGGTGAATTCAGCTTGGAAGATGACAATCGCTGTGGAAGACCTTCAACCTTAGATGACGATATTTTGAAGCTAACCATTGAAGAAAACTCGAATATTACGACTTGGGAACTTGCGGAAAAGTTGGAAGTTTCCAAAAGTACCATTCATGAACACTTAGTGTAAATTTGATATGTTTCTCGCAATAATGCTTGGGCGCCTCACAAACTGTCTGAACAAAACTGCATGGACTGGTATCCTATTTGTGATATGCTTCTGAAACAATGAAAATAAGCCTTTCCTGAAACAATTGGTAATTGGAGATGAAAAATGAATTGTTTACGATAATAATACGAAAAAGATCCTGGAGTAAGGATCCTCGAAAACACCTTCTAAATCAGAATTTAAAAAAAGTCATGCTTTGTATCTATATTTATTATGAGCTATTCCCACAAAATAAGATCATCAATTCTGGTGTGTACTGCCGTCAGCTAGCAAATTTGAATCAAAAGATCAAGGAACTGGGGCCAGCACTCTCCAACAGGAAAGAAGTTGTGTTCCACGAGGACAATGCCCGACTGCATGTGTCTTTGACTACCCGCACAAAGTTGTATGAACTTGGGTGGGATCTCTTGCCTCATCCACCATACTCCCCTGACATTGCGCCATCTGACTATTATTTGTTTTTGTCTCTGCAAAACTTTTGAAAAGGAAAATCATTTAATGATTTAGATGGTGTCAAATCCCACTTAGATGACTTTTTTTCCTAAAAAACAACTGTGGTTTATGCCGATGGAATATTTAAATTGCCTGTTAAGTGGACTAAGATCATAGAAAACAATGGAAATTAATGAATAAAGATGAGAGGTGTTGAGTCTTATATTAAAATTAAAAAAAAAAACGTTTTAAAGTACTAAGTTACTGCCTTTTCTTGGCGAAACGAGCATTCTAAAATAAACATAAATTTCGTACAACCGGTCGCCATTTTGAGGACAAACCAGAATAGGATGGTTTATCTAAGTCAAACTAGGCTTTATCTAAGTTAAGCTAAATATCTTTCACCCAACATGGAACTTGAGTAGTTTGACGCAATTAAAACAACATATGTGTGTGTGTGTGTGTGTGCGCGTGCGCGTTCTTTTCCCTAGTTTTTGGTGTGTTTAGCTTGTAAGATTTGTGCTTTGTCAAAAAAGGTAATCTATTCAATCGATATATATATATATATTTTATATATATATATATAATATATATATATATATATATATATATATATTATTTTTTAATCCAAAAGGGAAACAAAAAAAACAACAACAACAGGAACAATTACAGTATTATTATTAAAGGCGCTCAGGAGATGGAAGCAGGGAGGTATGACGTTTCGAGCGGAGCTCTTCGTCGGAACATAAAGAAGGAAGAGAGAGGAAAGAAGATCCAGAGCGGGCAACAGGGAAAGAGAAAAAAGACGACTGGTGTTTACGAGTTGCACATGGTGAAAGGCGGATGTTGACGATAACAAGAGCAAAGTGGGTTTTTAAAGGCTAAAGAGTGGAGACAAGGTTGGTAACCCAACAGATGTGTGTGATGTGTGAGTGTGTGCGTGTGCGTGTGTGTATGTGTGTGTGTGAGGCGAGATGAAAAAACAAAAAAATATGTGTTGTGTTAGTGTGTGCGTCTGTGTGTAGGCGTGTGAGGTAGGGCGAGACTAGTGGTCAGCTAGCAGACGAGGTCAGTAGTAAGAAAAAGAAGGAAGGAGGAAGGGAGGTCAGTAGTAAGAAAAAGAAGGAAGGAGGAAGGGAGGGAGGGGAAGGGGTGGGGGCGTATGTAGCGTGCCAGCGTGTGTTGAGTAGTAGTGTGTGTGTGTGTCCAGTGTCGTGGTGGTATTAATGGCGAGTAGATTGAATGTGTGTAAGAGTGATGTATATATATAGGCAAGGTGTGTATATGTGTGCGCGTGTGTGTAACGAAAAAGGGGGGGGGTTAAGGAAAAAGGACTCCAGCTGAGGGGAAGATGGAAGAGTGGTACCGCGGAGACAGGCGTGGGAAAACCCAACGACACGCGACGGTCCCAGGAACGGGCGGAGGTCTCGTCAGGTCCAAGGGCGAGGTGTATGCGGCGCGTATGCAGCGCGAGCCGGCGCAAGTGCGTATGTGCGCGTGCCTGCGAGTGTGCGCGTAAGTATGTATGTGTGGTGGTGTGTGAGTGTGTCTGTGTGTATGTCTGGGTGGCAGTGTGTCCGATGATGTATGTGAGTATGTGTGTATGTATGTGTGTGCATAGATGTATGTCGTGTGTGTGTGTGTGTATGTGTGTGAGTGTGTATGTATGTACGTGTGGGTGTGGGGAAGTGTGTGTATGTGCATGTGTGTGCGCGTACATACAGGTGTGTGAGTGAGTGTGTGGTGTGTATGTATGTGTGAGTGGATGTATGTGGTGTGTCGGATGCATGTATGTGTATGGGTGTATGTATGCGTGTGTTGTATGTATGTATGTGTACGTGCGTATATATATATATATATATATATATATATATATATATAGAGAGAGAGAGAGAGAGAGAGAGAGAGAGAGGGAGTACATCAAGTACAAGACATCACCAACGAGTGAAAAATACGTAAACACATAATGAGAGACACGTACGAGACAAAATATCACAAGAAGCCTAACCCCTCCTCAGTTGTTGACTGTCAATTACTCCCTATTTCGAGCTTTCAACGACAATATAGGAAAACTTCATTAAACAGCAGCATCCAGAAATTTTAAAAATATAAAATTTCTTGTGAGTTAGAGGTTCGAACGAACAAACAACAGCAGGTGGACGTGCAGAGTAAACAATCGACGAAGACAAACATTAAGGGCCGTTAGGCCAAGACGCATTGTAATGGGTAGCGCCTGGGAGAAATTATGAAAAGATATATAACTGTAAGAGAAGAAAATAGTAGAAGAGGAAAAAAATGTTGCGAGGCGAGAAGAAATGACGTCCAGTTAAGTACGCGTCGTGTCCAGAAAAGACAGAGGTGAGAAAAATTGTCCTGTAGTCACGTGGGAACAAACAGGCAGAGGAGAAGGGAGACAAGAGAGAGGATGGGGGAAAGAAACGAAGGGCGCGAGGAGAAGGGAGAAGGAACGAAAAATAATAAGGGGTAGAAGAAAGATAGACAGATAGATAGATAGATAGATAGATAGATAGATAGATAGATAGAGATAGAATACTGAAATTCCAGACGATCCATTGAAGTCAGTACCCTTGCATGGTTTTAGCATAATGATACAATTACAGAGAGAGAGGGGGTAGCGAGAGAAAAAGAGAGAGAGGGGGAGCGAGAGAAAGAGACAGGGAGAGAGAGAGAAAGGGAGAGACAGACAAAGAGACAGAGATATAGAGAGAAATTAAAAAACAATTGACTGTAACTGAGAATGAAGGTTATTGTTACGAATTAAACTTTGACAATGGGCACTCACGTAAATAGTATGGATCATGGTGAAATGTTACTCTTTAATATTGATTTCAAATTTTGGCACAAGGCCAGTAATTTCGGGGAAGGTGATAAGTCGGTCGATTACATCGACCCCAGTTCTCAACTGGTGCTTATTATATCGACCCCGAAAATCAACCTCGGCGGAATTCGAGCATCAAGGCGTAAAGATGGATGGAATGTTGCTAAGCACCTTGTTACTCTTTAATATTAGGGACGTTAGGATGCTGGGCGAAATGGTTAGCGGTATTTCGTCTGCCGCTACGTTCTGAGTTCAAATTCCGCCGAGGTTAACTTTGCCTTTCATCCTTTCGGGGTCGATTAAATAAGTACCAGTTACGCACTGGGGTCGATATAATCGACTTAATCCGTTTGTCTGTCCTTGTTTGTCCTCTCTGTATTTAGCTCCTTGTGGGTAGTAAAGAAATAGGTATTTCGTCCGTCTTTACGTTCTGATTTCAAATTCCGCCGCGGTCGACTTTGCCTTTCATCCTTTCGGGGTCGATAAATTAAGTACCTGAAAAGGGATGGGGTCCTTCTACAGTGGTAAGTAGGGTGTGTCTTGGTGAAAGTAAATTTAGCATTTGGTTCTTTCCGGAAGGGAGAGTTAATAAAAACGATTACCAGTGTGGTGTTGGCGGTCGGTGTTATGGGACGTGATGAGCTATGTGGTGTTGGTGGGGAGGATGACAGATGAGGTGGGCGGAAGTAGGGCTTGCAGGGGCCGGCGGAAGACTGAAGGGTGCATGCGTGGCAGGAAGCGGATGTGGTCAAGGAGGAAACACGTGTGGTCAGCGAGGAAGCGGGGCAGTTCCAGCATAGACGGCAAAGCTACAGGACGTGTTGAATTCGTGAGAGACCGCTGTTCGGCTCATAAAAAAAAACCCAACGATGAGTGCCCGTATTTCCAACGAGATGATCAAACCATTTTGCGGTGACACATATGTAGTCGCTTGGTTGAAGAAGGTGAAGTTGGTCGCGAAGCTCCACGGTATAAGCGACCTAGCGAGTTTTATACCGCTGTACTTGGATGGTCCGGCATTGGCGTTGTATCTAGAGATGGAAGAGAAGGACCAACTTAGCGCGGAGAAAGTAGAAATCCGGTTGATGGAGGCCTTTGCGGAGGGAATGTTTGAGGCATACGCTCGCCTGGGGAAAACAAGATGGACTGGGGAACAGGTTGACGTATTTGCCAATGAACTCAGGAGATTGGCTAAACTGGCGGGTTATGAGGGAGAGTCGCTGGACCGGACGGTTAAGTTGGCGTTTGTGACTGGCTTTCCTGACAACATGTCGGTCGAGTTGCAGCAGCTTCCGAACATTCATTCGATGGCGATGGCAGACATCGTATCTCGGGCACGCGTTCTAGTTTCGTGCAGTAGAACGACGTCAGTAGCAGCGACTGCAACAACGAAAAGTGGTCGAGCTAGGAGCAGCGGAGAGGGGTCGAAGAAAGAACGTGTGCGACCATTCAAAGGACAGTGTTTCCGGTGCCAGGGTCCGCACATGGTGCGAGACTGCGAGTCACTCAAGCCTGAGGTCATTTGCTACCGGTGTCGAGAAACGGGGCATATAGCCAGCGAATGTCTGCGGGGAAACGGACTGAGGGAGACTACTGCGTCGGTAGTTGTCCCTTTGGATCAATAGAGGCGCGTTTATCGTCACTACCTGTAGCCGACATTCTGGTGGAGGGGAAGATGTCGCGAGACCTTGTGGACACGGGCTGTACGACAACCCTGATGACTCCAGAAGTGGTAGAGACGTGGAGTGGAGAAAGCAGTGTAAGAGCAGTCGACGGAAGAGAAGTACACTGTGAAGGTGTTACAGATGCGCAGATTGTAGTGCAGGGAATAAGGCTGACGCTGCGAGCAATTGTAGTTGGCTACTTGGTGGACGAGATTGACGTGATAATGGGGTTGGATGCAATCACCCGTTTGGGAGGTGTCACTGTTAACGAGGCCGGTGTAACGTTCGGGTTTGCGGGGAAACCGTGTATGGCGAGACCATGCACTGGTGACAACCGTGAGGAAAAGCATGCTGCACACACCATTAAAGACCAGGATTTTCGGGCTGTCTTCGATGGTCAGAGGTGGACAGTGGAGTGGCACTGGAAAGGAGAGCCCCCGATGTTAAAGAATAAAGTGGACTGCTATCAGCATACTCTAAAAGGAGATGCCAGAAGTGAGTTCGAGGGGGAGGTAAAGCGGTGGATTAAGGAGGGTATATTGATCCCTTGGGAAAAAGAAGAGAGCGGAGTCCTGCCACTGATGGCGGTGATATAGCCCACAAAGCATAAGGTCAGGCCAGTGCTTGACTTCCGAGAGCTGAATGACCACGTATCATGTTATACAGGCGGCAAGGCCACAGATGTCTGCGGAGACACCTTGCGAGAGTGGAGGCAGATGACAGGGGCCTCCACGATCGTTTATTTGAAGTCAGCATACCTACAGGTGCATGTGGCTGAGAAACTGTGGAAGTACCAGCTTGTCAGGTATAAGGGCCGGACGTACTGTCTGACCAGGTTGGAGTTCGGGCTGAATTCAGCGTCAAAGGTTATGGCAACAATTCTCAAGGCCATCCTGGGAAAGGTGGACAGGGTAAAAAAGGCCACCAATTCGTACATTGATGATATTCTGGTGGATGAAACCGTAATGCCAGCAACGGAGCTCAGAGGCCACCTGAATAGTTTTGGACTGATCGCCAAGCCACAAGAGGCAATGGAGGGAGGTGCTGCACTGGGCCTCAAGCTATGGAGAGACAAGGCCGGCGCGTTGGTGTTCCGGCGAGGGAATGAGATCCCCGAACTGGGCGCCAGCATGAGTAGACGGGAACTGTTCTCTGTGTGGGGGAAGCTGGTGGGACACTACCCGATTGCAGGATGGTTCCGGACAGCATGTAGCTTCATCAAGAGACGAGCTGAAGGAGTGAAGTGGAACGATAGAGTGGGGGAAAAGACGACCGACATGATACAGGAAGTCTTGGTCAAAGTAAGAGCAGAGGACCCGGTGAGGGGCAGTTGGTATGTTCCCAAATCAATGAGCGGGATTGTATGGTGTGACGCCAGTAGAATCGCAATAGGGGTTGTCTTAGAAGTGGGAGGTGTCATGGTAGAAGATGCAGCCTGGCTCAGGAAGACGGATGACTGCAATCATATCAATGTGGCGGAGTTGGATGCCGTGTTGAAGGGTGTGAACCTAGCCTTGAAGTGTGGGTTGCATACCATAGAAATCAGAACTGATTCAGCCACTGTACTTGGTTGGATGACAGCAGTCATCACTAATGAGCGGAGGGTGCGGACCAAAGGGGCTGCAGAGATGCTGGTAAAGCGTCGATTGGGGATACTGCGTGAACTAGCCACTGAGTTCAATCTGAAGCTGAGCGTGATATTTGTGCCTTCCGAGAAGAACAGGGCGGACGTCCTGACCAGGGTAAAGCGAGCCTGGTTACAGGTGCCAGAGGATGTGAAGCAGGCTGTAGCTGCAGTATGCCGTCTGAGTGATTCGGAGTTGCGGAGATTGCATACCATGCATCACATGGGGGTGGACAGGACATAGTTCCTAGCCAGAAAAGTTGACTCGATGTAACAAGACTCGATGTGCAGAGAGTGGTTAGCAGCTGTGACAGGTGCCAGTCCATCGACCCTGCTCCGGGCGTACATGAGGCGGGAAGTATTCCAGTGGACCACGACTGGAAACGACTGGCGGTGGACATAACACACAGGGGACATAACTCTCAATGGTTGACTGCGGACCGGGGCGGTTGGCCATATCGAAGGAGATGAAGATGGGGACCGTAGAGGAAATTGTGAAAGTATTGAATGAGATATTCCTGGAACGAGGCCCCGTGGATGAACTGCTTCTGGATAATGACACTGCATTTCGCTCGGAGGTGCTGAAAGAAATGTTTGATGGGTGGAAGGTCAACCGCTTCTTCAGGGCGGCATACCGGCCAAGTGGAAATGGGTTGGTGGAAAGGCATCATCGTACCATCAAGACCATGGCAGAGAGGGGCCACATTTCACCAATCGCGGCTGTATTTTGGTATAATATGTCACCCAGATCAGGACAGGCTGAGGAGTCGGTGCCACACAGAGCAATATTCAGGTACGAGTGGAGGCATCCGTGTACTGCATCAATGTGACCCGGGGCAGAGGAAGAGCACGCCTTCGTGCAGGTCGGGGAAGAAGTTTGGGTAAAACCCCCAAACGCACGGTGTACATCACGATGGGGAAAGGGAACAATAACCTCTATAAATTCGAAGAACATCTCTGTCGATGGTATGCCACGCCACGTTTTGGATATACGGAAGATTGTCCATGCCTCAGAGGATGGAACCAGCAGCAGTGGGAAAGAAGATGAAGACAACAACAGTAGACAAGATGATGAAGCCAGCAGCAACATGCCAGGAACCAAGGCCAGTCCTTGGGTCGGACTGCGACCACAGAGGGAACGGCACCCTCCTCCCTGGTTGGCTGATTATGAAACCAGTTAAGGTGTGAGTTCGGGAGCGAGGAGTGAGTGGGAAAGCCGGTTGAGTGATCTGTAGATCAGGGTGGCGTGTGGTGTTGGCGGTCGGTGTTATGGGACGTGATGAGCTATGTGGTGTTGGTGGAGAGGATGACAGATGAGCTGGGCGGAAGTAGGACTTGCAGGGGCCGGCGGAAGACTGAGGGGTGCATGCGTGACAGGAAGCGGATGTGGTCAAGGAGGAAGTACATGTGGTCAGCGAGGAAGCGGGGCAGTTCCAGCATAGACGACAAAGCGACATGACGTGTTGAATTCGTGAGAGACCGCTGATTTCGCCGAGGCAAGGCCTTTTGTATTTCTTTCTCCCATTGCTTCTTTTTCTGTTGTCCTCTTCATCCATCACACTACAACCAGTTATACAGCGAGGCCTGCTATTTGTGCATAAAGTTTAAAGAGCATTGGGGTCGATCTGATCGACTGTCCCCCCCCCCTCATCACAAAAAAAAAATTTTAGGCCTTGAGCCTAGGGTAGAAAAGAATATTAGGGACAGCAATAAGGTGGCGAGTTGGCAGAATCGTTAGCACACCTGTACGAAAAGCTTAGGGGCATTTCATCCGTCTTTACATTCTGAGTTCAAATTTCGCTAATGTCGACTTTACCTTTCATCCTTTCGGGGTCGATAAAATAAGTATCATTTAAACACTGGGGTCGATGCAATCAACTTTGCCCTTCCCTCGAAATTTCTGGCCTTGTGCCAAAATTTGAAATTAATCATATGGACAGCAATAAAGCGGCGAGCTGGCAGACTCATTAGCACGCCGGGTGAAATGCTCAGCAGTGTTTCGTCCATCTTTATGTTCTGATTTCAAATTCCGCGAAGGTCGACTTTGCCTTTTATCCTTTTGGAGATCAATAAAATAAGAACCGAAAGTGCTGGCTTTGTGCCAAAATTTAAAACCAATATTAAGAACAACAATCATTTGGTTTGTAAGTTTGTGATCTTTGTGGTTCAGCCCTAAACAAGCAGGCCTATACTTTAAGGCGATTCAGCAGAAATGATTGCGTTTTCTTTTTGTGATACATTGAAGGCGCATGGTTCAGTGACTAGAGAGTCACACCAGACTGTATTGTGTTCTTTATGTTTAGAGTCCATAAAGATGGACGAAACATTGTTGAGCATTTCACCCGGCGTGCTAATGAGTCTGCCAGCTCGCCGCTTTATTGCTGTCCATATCATTAGTTTCAAATTTTGGCACAAGGCCAGAAATTTCGAGGGGCCTTCTACAGTGGTAAGTAGGGTGTGTTTTGGTGAAAGTAAATTTAGCATTTGGTTCTTTCCGGAAGGGAGGGTTAATAAAAACGATTACCAGTTATACAGCGAGGCCTGCTATTTGTGGATAAAGTTTAAAGCAGTAGCTGTGGTAATAGTATCAGTCGTTGTTGTTGACGTTGGGGTTGTTTTTTAACACCTGGTCAGTGAGGTGTTAAAACAACTCCTTGATAGAGTATCAAGGTGTTATTCAAGGTGATGTGACCATTCCATTCATTTTTTCTTATCCAACGTATTAATTTTTTTAAAGACAGACGTAATATGTGTGTGTATGTGTGTGTGGGTGCGTGTGCTTCATAGCGGGGATATTTGGATGCTATTTCTTGTACATCGAACCATTATTTAAAGATTCGCTCGTTGACGTGCCACTGTAGTAGTAGTAGTAGTAGTAGTAGTAGTAGTACCAGTTGTCGCGATTGTAGTAGTAGTAGTAGTAGTAGTAGTAGTAGTAGTAGTAATGAGGTGGGGTGGTATAAGTGGTGGTGATGAGGTGGTAGTTGTGGTGGTGGTGGAGGTGGTGGTGGTCTTCGAAGTAGTGTCATAAGATAAAAGTAAAAATAAAATAAATTGTGTAAGTCTACTTATTTATTCCTACAGCTGTGTTCATGGTAATTTCAGTTGCTTGTTTCTTTCTTTCTTTTCCTTTTTTCTTTTCTTTTTCTTCTTTTTTTTTTGAGCTCTGAACCCTAAGCTCAGGTAAGCTTCGTGTGTGAGGAGATGTTCTTTATTTGCTAGCCCCATTTACTTGGAGTGGATTAAGACTGAGAAGTGTTTACTTACCTCCTAGGCCCTGTGGAGAGAGTCTTCTTATCATTGAGATATAAAAGTCAGCCAAGACAAACAAACCAACAATCTGTGACTGAGGGTGGTGGTGGCAAGTAGAGGGAAATTGCGAGGCGCACGTGCACAAACATACATACATAAATACATACATACATATATTACATGTATATATATATATATATATATATATATATATATATATATATATATTATATATATATATACGTGCATATATATATACATGCATTCGTATATACATACATGCATACATATGTACACACATAATCATATACATACGTACATACAAAATTCATACATACATACATTCATATATACATACATTCATTCATACATACATAACTACACACATACAAATATGTATGCATGCATATATAAATGCATAATACAGACACACAAACATGCAATCATACATCCATACATCCATACATACATGCGTGCACACATACATACATATATGCATACATGCAAACATGTATGCATACATACATTGATGCATAAATGCATACCTACATGCATGCATACATACATACAAGCATGCATACATACATGCATACATATAAACATATATACATGCATGCATACATGTATATAAACATACATACATATATATACCTACATGCATGCATTCATACATACATACATGCATACATGCATACATGCAAGCGTGCATACATACATGCATACATGCATACATGCTTATATACATAGTACATACATACAGACATGTATACATAAATACATAGATACATATGAGCATGTCTAGATATGCAAGTATGTGCATGAAAAGACATACATAAAGCAAAACATTCAAATCTGCACGTATACATATATACGTACATACATAATAACTACCTACCTACCTACATACATACATACATATATCCATCCATCCATACATACATACATACATACATACATACATACATACATACATACATACATACATACATACATAAATTCATACAGACGTACAGAAATATACAGGTAGAACATTCCAATTAAAACAGCAACCCCGTGTAAGCACAACAGGTCGAATATGATTCTGTGGAACAGGGAGTTAAAATGGTGCATTATTGTAGATATCAGCAGCCCAGCAGATGTAGGTGCCTTGTTAAAAATAGGGAAAAGGAGAGCATCTATGTAGAACCAAAGAGAAACCTACAGATCTTATAGCCAAGGCATCTGATTATCATTTATTTCTATTATAGATTCTCATTTGTTCCAATTATCCAAGGTGCAGTGAGTTATGTAACACCAGATCTGCAAAGATACCTAGAAGTACTTGGTTTTGTGGTTAAACTAGTTTTTAAGCCCATCGTTGTTAAACTTTAAACAGATGAATATACATTTAGTTATTCTCTTGGTACACTAGCAATATAGAAGATTTTTCTGCTATATTTCACGCTTCATTAAACCACTCGTGAGAAGACAAATACTCATCCTTTTAATAACGAAGAGAAGTCGTAGCAAATTGTTATTTTAATTAATGCACAAGCTAGAACTTGTCTATAATATTTACACGCAATTCAGTGTGTGTTCTAGATAAAAGATAAATTTAAAGTAGCTAAACAGTAGATTTTTAAAGCTTTTCGCCGTGAAACTTTGAACAATCTTATGCGCGTACATGTGTCTGTGTGTGTGCGAGTAGATACATATTATATATATATATATAATATATATATATATATATATATATATATATATATATATATATATATATATATATATATATATATGGGTGTGTGTGATTGTGTATAGAAGAATATATTAATAAAAGGAATTCCAACCTTGTCTGATTTTCACGTTTTATTTACAATCTTATAATGATATATTATAAGATAATATATTATAATAGAATAAAATAAAATAGTAGAATGTTAAATGTTCATTCTGATAGAACTAGTACTTTCATGCATTAAATTCTGCAATCTTCAGGTTCATGTAGTAGTGGTGACAGTCATGCTTCACAATTTTTGACCACTACTACATGAACCCGAAGATTGCAGAATTTAATGCATGAAAGTACTAGTTCAATCAGAATGAACATTTAACATTCTACTATTTTATTTTATTCTATTATAATATATTATCTTATAATATATCATTATAAGATTGTAAATAAAACGTGAAAATCAGACAAGGTTGGAATTCCTTTTATTAATATATATATATATATATATATATACCACGTTAGCAACCAGACTATCGGAGGTTGTTATATATCGCTGGTCAGAATGCGCTTCGTATCGTATAGCTTTCGAATGATACCACCCAGCTGGCTAGTCGAGCTGTCGGCCAACATTACTCCTGTTCGGAATGCTATTCCGTCGTTGGTTAGCCATTTACAGCTGAGTTGACTGGAGCAACGGGAAATGAAGTGTTTTGCACAAGAATACATCGCACAGCTCGGTCCGGGAATCCAACTCACGATCTAGCGATTGTGAGTTCAGTACCCTAACCACTAGGCCAAGCGCCTTCACACGCGCGCGCGCCCAAACACACACATACACACACC
Source organism: Octopus sinensis (assembly GCF_006345805.1). Lineage (NCBI taxonomy): Eukaryota > Metazoa > Mollusca > Cephalopoda > Octopoda > Octopodidae > Octopus > Octopus sinensis. The sequence continues at coordinate 68,900,852 of NC_043000.1, read as the reverse complement.
ACACACACCACACACACACACACACATACACACACACACACACACGTACAGGTGAGCACATAAGTGCAAAACAAGGTGGAAAAAATAGTATTCGAATACCAAAAGTAGAGTAATATGCTTTTTATTAAAGCTGCAAAATTATCACAGAACTGTTGCTCAAAGTTTCACGTCCCCGTTCCTCGGACAGTTGTGACGGAATGAATATATATATATGACACCAACCATGCTCTTCGTTTGTTCAACGCTTTCTCCTTTCCTCCTGGCCCCTCTAAACTTCTCTTCACCTTTGACATCAAGAGTGTATACACGGTGATCCCTCACCAGGAGGGCCTGCGTGCACTCCAGCATTTCCTTGACCTTCAACCCAACCCCAGCCTGACACATCCACACTACTTCGTCTGGCCAAACTTGTCCCCTCACTTAACTGCTTCTCGTTCGCGGGTGATTTTTACCAGCAGTTCGCGGGAGTGGCCATGAGAACGAGAATTGGCTGCGTTGAGGCCCAAATATTCTCAAGTTTCACTGGTCCTTAACTATACGGTTGTTATATTGGTGATTGTATCGGTGCGACTTCACTCTCCCGCGAACATTTAGACTCTTTCCTCTCTTTTGTCAAATCTTTCCATCCTGCCCTCCACTTCTCCTGCTCTATTCCGACACCTCAGTCGCCTTTCTCGACATTTCGGTCAGCACTCCTCACTCCACTCTCACCACCTCCCTCTACTACAAACACACAGACTCACACTCATGCCTCAACTTTTCCTCCTCCCACCCTAAACCCACCAAACTCTCCATCCTCTATTCTCATTTCCTCCCTCTATGCAGGCTCTGCAGTGACAACCATGATTTTGAGACTCAGTCTCAACTTATGGCTCGCCACTTCATCCTACGTGGATATCCTCTCACCACTATACACACCGCCCTTGCCAGAGCACGTTCTGTGGACTGTGCATCTGCTCTCTCCCCCGCATCCGCCCCGCAGTCACCCGTTTCCCCTCACATACCACCCCACCACCCTACCTCTCTAACACACCATTCTCGAGCCTTCCGGCGACTCCAGTCCAACCTTTCCATTTCGCATAGCCTCCCTAACCGACTCCTCCCCTCCTTCAAACGATCCCACAACTTTCGGGACCTCCTGGTCCACAGCTTCTTCTCTAAGCCAACCTCCCAACCCGGCTCGTTCCCCTGCTCCTGCCCACGCTGCTGCACTTAACCTTACCTCTCCGATATCATCCTCCTCACAGGCACTCATCATTGACCCTATCATATCACTGACTACTTCACCTGCACTTCTAGCAACGTCATCTACTGCATCTCCTGCTCTCTTTATACATCGGTCGAACGGGACACCGCTTTGCCGACCGGTTCGCGGAACACCTCCGAGACATCCGACTCGGTAACGACACCCCCGTCTCGCGCCATTTCCACTCTACCGGTCACTCTTGTCCTTGCACAGGGGCCATCCGGACTCCCGTCTTCACGGTGAGCAGGGATTAATCTTCTCTCTTCATTCCTTTGCGCCACATAGGCTCAACTCTATTCATCTAACCCTCCTCCTCTCTCCTCTCTTCCTTTCACACCTACTTCCGCCCACCCACCTCTCCTCTCTTGCCCTGGCACCTACTTCCTCTCTTCACACCTACCCACCTTCTCCCTTCCACCCTCTCCCTCCATCGTTACCCTACCCTACACATTCCAACCTACCATCCCTATACATTACATCCCACCCCACCCCATCCATTAGACCCCACCCTTTCTTCCCCCACTTTCGCTTCCCCCACTTTCGCTTCCCCCATACCCCAACACCATCACACCACACCACACACCACCAAACCACGCACCACCACACCACACACACCACACACACCACACACACCACACACCACACAACACACACCGCATCACACCACCCCGCACACAGTATCACTGACCACTTCCCAGCACCCACACCGGCGCACACACTATCACTGACTACTTCCCATACACCTACACATGCACACACGCTCACGTCAATGTCACCAGCCCCCTTCCACACGTACATACACGCTCTCACACACGCACGCATGCGCACCTTCATTTTGGGATCAACGCTACTTTATTATCTCCCCTTCTTCCTAGCTCTCCTGTGTGACCCCTCTGTCTGGCATTCGCCATGATAGATCGCTAGCCACCAAACCTTTTTCTGTTTTCTCTTCTTGTTTATTTCTGTGTTCCTTTCTGTCGACGAGCGTAGGCTCGAAACGTAAAAGACTTTCTCACTTCCCAGGCGTTAAACTAATTCATCTGTTTGTTGTTTTCACACCCGTCTTCCTTTATTTTTTTTTGTAAATTCTCACTATATATATATATATATATATATATATATATATATATACCACGTTAGCAACCAGACTATCGGAGGTTGTTATATATCGCTGGTCAGAATGCGCTTCGTATCGTATAGCTTTCGAATGATACCACCCAGCTGGCTAGTCGAGCTGTCGGCCAACATTACTCCTGTTCGGAATGCTATTCCGTCGTTGGGTTAGCCATTTACAGCTGAGTTGACTGGAGCAACGGGAAATGAAGTGTTTTGCACAAGAATACATCGCACAGCTCGGTCCGGGAATCCAACTCACGATCTAGCGATTGTGAGTTCAGTACCCTAACCACTAGGCCAAGCGCTTTCACACGCGCGCGCGCCCAAACACACACATACACACACCACACACACCACACACACACACACACATACACACACACACACACGTACAGGTGAGCACATAAGTGCAAAACAAGGTGGAAAAAATAGTATTCGAATACCAAAAGTAGAGTAATATGCTTTTTATTAAAGCTGCAAAATTATCACAGAACTGTTGCTCAAAGTTTCACGTCCCCGTTCCTCGGACAGTTGTGACGGAATGAATATATATATGACACCAACCATGCTCTTCGTTTGTTCAACGCTTTCTCCTTTCCTCCTGGCCCCTCTAAACTTCTCTTCACCTTTGACATCAAGAGTGTATACACGGTGATCCCTCACCAGGAGGGCCTGCGTGCACTCCAGCATTTCCTTGACCTTCAACCCAACCCCAGCCTGACACATCCACACTACTTCGTCTGGCCAACTTGTCCCCTCACTTAACTGCTTCTCGTTCGCGGGTGATTTTTACCAGCAGTTCGCGGGAGTGGCCATGAGAACGAGAATTGGCTGCGTTGAGGCCCAAATATTCTCAAGTTTCACTGGTCCTTAACTATACGGTTGTTATATTGGTGATTGTATCGGTGCGACTTCACTCTCCCGCGAACATTTAGACTCTTTCCTCTCTTTTGTCAAATCTTTCCATCCTGCCCTCCACTTCTCCTGCTCTATTTCCGACACCTCAGTCGCCTTTCTCGACATTTCGGTCAGCACTCCTCACTCCACTCTCACCACCTCCCTCCACTACAAACACACAGACTCACACTCATGCCTCAACTTTTCCTTCTCCCACCCTAAACCCACCAAACTCTCCATCCTCTATTCTCATTTCCTCCCTCTATGCAGGCTCTGCAGTGACAACCATGATTTTGAGACTCAGTCTCAACTTATGGCTCGCCACTTCATCCTACGTGGATATCCTCTCACCACTATACACACCGCCCTTGCCAGAGCACGTTCTGTGGACTGTGCATCTGCTCTCTCCCCCGCATCCGCCCCGCAGTCACCCGTTTCCCCTCACATACCACCCCACCACCCTACCTCTCTAACACACCATTCTCGAGCCTTCCGGCGACTCCAGTCCAACCTTTCCATTTCGCATAGCCTCCCTAACCGACTCCTCCCCTCCTTCAAACGATCCCACAACTTTCGGGACCTCCTGGTCCACAGCTTCTTCTCTAAGCCAACCTCCCACCCGGCTCGTTCCCCTGCTCCTGCCCACGCTGCTGCACTTACCTTACCTCTCCGATATCATCCTCCTCACAGGCACTCATCATTGACCCTATCATATCACTGACTACTTCACCTGCACTTCTAGCAACGTCATCTACTGCATCTCCTGCTCTCTTTATACATCGGTCGAACGGGACACCGCTTTGCCGACCGGTTCGCGGAACACCTCCGAGACATCCGACTCGGTAACGACACCCCCGTCTCGCGCCATTTCCACTCTACCGGTCACTCTTGTCCTTGCACAGGGGCCATCCGGACTCCCGTCTTCACGGTGAGCAGGGATTAATCTTCTCTCTTCATTCCTTTGCGCCACATAGGCTCAACTCTATTCATCTAACCCTCCTCCTCTCTCCTCTCTTCCTTTCACACCTACTTCCGCCCACCCACCTCTCCTCTCTTGCCCTGGCACCTACTTCCTCTCTTCACACCTACCCACCTTCTCCCTTCCACCCTCTCCCTCCATCGTTACCCTACCCTACACATTCCAACCCTACCATCCCTATACATTACATCCCACCCCACCCCATCCATTAGACCCCACCCTTTCTTCCCCCACTTTCGCTTCCCCCATACCCCAACACCATCACACCACACCACACACCACCAAACTACGCACCACCACACCACACACCACCACACCACCACACAACACACCACTACAACACACACCGCATCACACCACCCCGCACACAGTATCACTGACCACTTCCCAGCACCCACACCGGCGCACACACTATCACTGACTACTTCCCATACACCTACACATGCACACACGCACACGTCAATGTCACCAGCCCCCTTCCACACGTACATACACGCTCTCACATACGCACGCATGCGCACCTTCATTTTGGGATCATCGCTACTTTATTACCTCCCCTTCTTCCTAGCTCTCCTGTGTGACCCCTCTGTCTGGCATTCGCCATGATAGATCGCTAGCCACCAAACCTTTTTCTGTTTTCTCTTCTTGTTTATTTCTGTGTTCCTTTCTGTCGACGAGCGTAGGCTCGAAACGTAAAAGACTTTCTCACTTCCCAGGCGTTAAACTAATTCATCTGTTTGTTGTTTTCACACCCGTCTTCCTTTATTTTTTTTTGTAAATTCTCACTATATATATATATATATATATATATATATACTATCACAGCTGTCCGGGATTTAATAAAAAGCATATTACTCTACTTTTTGTATTCAGGTACTATTTTTTCCACCTTGTTTTGCGCTTATGTGCTCACCTGTGTGTGTGTGTGTGTGTGTGTGTGTGTGTGTGTGTGTGTATGTGTTTACATCATATACACGCGTACATATCTATATATGTGATTTTTGTCCATTCGTGTCCGAAGAAGACAAACACTAATAAGGTATAGCGCTAACATGCTACCCTAAAGAGAATACGCATTTGGTAGCGACGTTGTTTATCGAATATGGCGATTATGTAGAACGTGTTATCTGTCTACTGTGTGAAGACGG
>NC_043000.1:68882966-68890466 GCF_006345805.1 Octopus sinensis | reverse complement strand
TTTTGATCATAACTGTGATCGATCAAGGCTTACTTCGTGGCTAAACAATTGTAACGTAACAAGCTCGACTTTTGTATATAATAAGTGAATTAATCCGTGTACATTACTGATTTCACTCACTTCTTATACATCTTATATCGAGAGGTACCCATATACTTTCTAACTCATATTTTTAGAAGCAGACGTTACAAATACCAAATGAAAGCTTTCCTGCCGTGTTGCTTTTATAAAATCGTTTCTAGACTGAGCAGACAACGTTACAAATTTGTAGCTTTAGAAAAGGTCAAAGTCTCTTACCTGGGGTGCGCTGTCAAAAAGTGCTTGCTGAATAGGTGAGCTGCCTTGCGCAGAAGATTTCAATTTCCCAAAACAACTTTTTCTCTGGTCTAGAAGAAACAAATGGAAATTCATAAAGCGCCAGAAAGACAATCTGGCAGCTACATTTAAGAGTTGTCATGTCGACTATTCTGGTCTAAAAAAAGAAAGCTTTTGAATCAGCATTATACAAGTGAGATTTTGGCTGAAAGTGTCAACGCTCTATCAACATCGCTTTGCCTATATCTTACAGGTAAAAATTATCCAAAAGAATTGAGCGTAGAGATGCACTGAAGAGGAATGTCAACAGTTAAAAAAGCTGTTGGTTGAAGAGCGATAAAGATGGTGCAAGCCAGTAAAGGAGAAAACATTTTAAGCATTCATGTAGTATATTGATTTGTAGCATTGGCAGACGATCGCTAATTCTGCGGGTTGATATCGTCGATTAAAGAGACATTAATTAGTTTACTCACACACGCACCCGTACAAACACCCATCTCTTCTTTATTCCGTCCCACTCACACTATCTCTTCAATATCTCTCTCCTCGTCCTAAAAAAATGAAAAAAAATAAATTGATTCCCGTTGGGATTTGATGTTATAATATAGAAGTACATGCTACTAGATATTGTGGCTGGCGCAGTAACTGATTCTGCCATTCACTGCTATTTAAAGCTGTACTTAGTATTATAAGAATGGTGACGCAAGAAACGAAGTTAAGAGCTAGTGTTTATGTAAGTGAAGATTTGTTTATGTGATATATGACTGTCTTTGAATACGATTTTAGAAGCTAGACACTGATTTATTAACAGTTTTTCATGTAGTGTGACTATTTGCTTTGCTAAGTGTGAGTAACTACTCAGAGTTGAGATGTTTCCGGGCTCTAAAATGAAAAATGAATTTTCATTGGTAGTTTTTTTCAATACCCGCCTTTCAGAAGATCGTTTGTATATAGCCTATGTGATCTATGGTTATAAAAAGTCAACAATGGTTTTAATGGTAAAAGGGTGTTAGTTTAGAACTAAAACAAGATGTGAAGGCGCGTGGCTTAGTGGTTAGGAGCATTCGGCTCATGATCGTAAGGTCATGAGTTCAATTCCCGACGGTGTGTTGTGTCCTTGAACAAGACACTTTATTTTACGTTGCTCCAGTCCACTCAGCTGGCAAAAATGAGTAGTACCTGCATTTCAAAGGGCCAGCCTTGTCACACTCTGTGTTACGCTGAATCTCTCCGAGAACTACGTGTTAAGGGTACACGTGTTTGTGGAGTGCTCAGCCACTTTCACGTTAATTTCGCGAGCAAACTGTTCCGTTCATCGTATCAGCTGGGACCCTCATCGTCGCAACTGACGGAGTGCTCCTTTTTTTTCTACAAGATAGCTTAATTTCTGAAGAGAGAAGTGTTATATTGTAAATAATGCTTACCTAGGGCCAATATATTACGGCCTTGTCAGAAGAGAAAAGACAACGCCTATTATCTTCTTGTAAGTCTTCCAAGACTGGTAGGTGAACAAGAAGAGACTGAAAATCTGGACCGAATATAAATGCATCTGAGAGAACATCACGAAGGCCAGATAGTGGTGTTAAACTGAATGACAAGTCTACCGCTCCAAAACATGTAAAATCCATCCAACGGACTTATGTAATTTTTACACAACAAGATTCAGTTCGGATTCGAAGCTATACAAGGAAACCCTTGCCCATCATGTCGTAAGAGTTTGTTGAATTCAACAAGTAATAAGTGTGACTCTGAACATCTTAACTACACGATCATGCCTGCATTAAAATACATTTCTGAACGCGATATATATAAAAGAACGATCGTAATATAACTAGAGAATATTACTCCTCTGTAACAACATGGTAGCATCCTGCACTTCCCACTTCTTTATGCATTTAACGTTCCTTTATTGTTGATTCGCATTGTTGATGAACAGTCACTTCCATGAATTTACAGAAGTAAATGTTTCAGTAAATATCTTTAGTATTGAGTAAACCTGGGCTTAGCTACATAGATGTGAATCGGTTTCCGTCTCTTCAAACTGAAGAATTCTCTCTCGCCAGAGATAGTAAGTTGCTTGACAAGAAAATTTGTTGGATTCCATTAAAAGATTGATGGTAGATTGTATTGCAGAAGAATAGTATAATGTTAAATTCGGTTTAATTGACGTGAAGACTAACTTGGCATGGGTTCTAACAAATGGAAAGTTCTGGCAATCTCATTCGACTTTTGAAATGTATGTGTGTATTTTGTTGTATACTTACATTTTTATTCTTTTTTTTTCATGCGACTACGTTTCATATTAGAATGCTTCAGTTTGTTTAAAAGTGTAAACATATTACCTATTTTTATAACATTTAGTACACGAATATGAGCAGATAATAATGGCAAATGTTCGTAATAGATGGAATACTGACAAAACTGAGGACTCTATAAGATATTTAAGAATAGAATAGAGGAAAGAAATATATTTCCTTCACAGGTAACGAATATTAGTGAGATTGTTCTTTTTCTTAAAGCAGCAAGGAGTGAAGAAAATTATAGAATAAATGAATAAGCAATTCGATCTGCATGTTTCATCGTTTTTTTTCTTGCTGTCATTGACAGTGTAAATTTCTCCTGGTGTTGATGCGTCCAGAATAGACAAATTTTAATACATATTTCAGCTTATTTTGATATCTAATGCTGATAGATTCCTTATGTATATATATTTTCTTTTTACATTGCCGAAAAGAGCATGTTCATTTACGAAAGTACTCAAGAAGGATTACCTTTTTCTAAAAAAGCTTTGTGCTGACAAAGTAAAATGTGACCTCTTTTGCAGAGTTCTCAGCGGTGATTGAGGCAGATCGGACATTAATAATCGTTTGAAATTTCAAAAGTACAAAGTAAGTTTGTTGCTGGTTTGTCATGATCAGATACTTAGAGAAGTTAGAAATAATCAAATTGAAGCTTTTCGTTAGCGAAGAAAAGTCTCTTGTTCTTTTCAGAAATTGAGTTTCAAGACATTCAACTGTTCGTCAAAGCTTGTCTCAAAACTTTATAGGTTTTGTTATAGTTGAATATAAAATGCTGTTACAACATACTAATATCAGAATTTTGTCAGTGTTACGAATTCTTAACATTTTTGCAGGTTTAAAATCTGATCCCGGAAAAAAAAACAAGAAAAAAGAAAAACAACAGCAAAATACAAAACAAAACAATTATTTGAAAATGATTTTGAAGAAATGTATTTATGGTTTGTACATGGACAATTTAACCTTTTCGACAAATCGATTCTAGCCATAGAGAAGGACAATTCCAACGAGGCAGATATCAAACTGAAAATGCAAAATCTGATTACAAAAATAGAAGAAAGAAAAATCTTTGGACTTGTGCTTCTAAATGCAAAGGACTTGTTAAGAAAACTTGAAGAAAAGGTGAAGGTATTGAACAACCGAAAAAAGAATTAAAAAGTTTTTATGAAAGATGTCGCCAATATCTAGAGCATTGAACAAGCTAAAGAGTTTGTATGATTAAATTATGGAGACATATATTAACCCAGTATTGTGTAGGCTACAGTTAAGATGAACCAAAAGACTGTAAGACAATAAATATTGATAAATTATTTGATGAAGCTGTTATTGAGAAGGCTTGGCTTCTAAGGCAGAAGTTTAGACAACACAAAAATTTAAGCATGAAGAAAAGTGACATTTTTTTCGTTTTGTTCATTGCAATGAAAAGCACATATTAGCAAAAAAAAAATCTTGGTGCTGTAGTAGAATACATTCTTTGTCTTCCTGGTACTTCTGCACCAGATGAATTGTTTTCTGTAGTAAATTATGGGTGGTCAGATGAGAGGGGTAATATGGCAGGAGCTGTAAATAAGCATTCCACTAATCTGCTCAGAATATTTTGACAAAATTGATAATGACAATGAATTTCTTACTGAAGTAATTTCAAGTGACAAATAAGGAAGCACTGATGGTTGAATAAAATATCCCCTGACAATAAAAAACGTGTTTAGTTTTATTTTTAAATGGTACTGTTCTACTTTACAATATTTTATATACGCGTTGTCTGGTAAAGAATAGCTGCTCCTGTTTCTGTTCCTCGTCCATCTATGTCTCTCAGTCAGACTCATAACTTTCTAAGTGTAAGTCACACGTCTTACTAGCATACATGTATCACTTCAGTACTTATTACGAACTGCTTTTACACCAGAAGAAAACGTACAAGCGGTAAAAATTCCAAGATCCTCTGGTTAGTGGGGTGAGGCGACTCGTTCTTCCTTAACACTCAACCCACACACTGTAGCTCTTCAACCTTTGTGTGATATTGAAATTGGTTTCAGCCTCCATTGGTTCAAGTTTCACCTCTGAAAATTATGGTAATCCTAGACATGAGGTTAGCAAGGATGATATTAAAGAATTGTAAATTTATCCTTAAAGTGTTCCAAATAGGATTTATGACAAATATCTAAACTTTGATACCTTTGAAAAGAAAAAAAGGAAAAGACATTCTACATGTTTGAGGAAACAGGAATGGTGGTTCCCACGGTGAAGCGTGTTATGAAGCAGCATGAACCCATAACACAACTTTCATCAAAATAAATGAAACAAAGCAACAAGACAGCAAGAGTCGAATAATTGGTTTTAACCTTCGTACAGCACCAGATATTAATAGATATGACACAAAGCGGACGAAAGCCTTGCCAACACCAACTAACGTATGTACTACAAAATAAGCTTTTTTTGCATCCACGAACAGACAATACTTCCAAGCAGAAGAAAGCTATTTCTTGAATGTACTTTAGATGACTGGGACAGCCATTTCGCGAAAACTCGATTCAATAATGGTTCCTGGAAACTGGTGTTGATCATCCAGCTGATCTTCTTCCGCGATCTCAAAAAAAAAAAAAACTGTATTTGAGAAGCGAATTCTGTTTTATTTTTTTTTAATCTTTTATTTGTTTCAGTCATTGGTCTGCGATCATACTGGAACATTGCCTTGAAGGGTTTTGTCGAACGAATCGACCCTAATATTCATTTCTTAAAGACTAGTACTCATTCAATCGGTCTCTTTTGTTAAACCGCTATTTGGCGGGGATGTGAATAAACCAATACAGGTAGCGGGTGACAGACACAAATACAAACACAGACACGCATAATTACATACATACATACATACATACACACCCGCGCACGCACGCACGCACACACACACACACACACACACACATTTTTACACATTTTTAGTGTGATTTCTGGATAAATAGAATCATGTGGTTATCACGGAAAGCTCCAGCGGATCTGGGGTTTGCAGGCTACATAGTAATCCTGTATAGAGGAATGCTATGCATAATTCTATGCACCTGAAATTCAGGAGATCCGATCGATGTAAACCATAAAATGTCAGGATGTATGAGAGGTGAATATTTTTCTTTAACCACCTGTCATCTTTAAGATTACGGCAGTTTCGCAGCCTTCATCGTATAATAATAATTTCAGTGTATAACAAATTATTTTACATGTCTGCACTAGTATGCATGCTACACATTATACAATACAATTGTATATTTTCTAATCAGTGGTCATAAAGAAAGCGAGCTGATCAGATCACTAGAACATCATTGTAACACCAATTTTACAATTCTAAGTATACGTAAGATACCTTTTACTCGATGACGTATAACATTCCAGTCTATTATATTTAATGCCTAAACCATTTTTTTCTTTTTACATATCATTGAAACTGCTACTCCTTGATGATTGCATGATTCTGCAATTCTGCACCTGGAAATCTCTATGTATTCCTGTTTGCATCTATCTTAAATATTATTTCCTTTATATTACACATGATTCATGGAATTTAATCTTATAGTCCCATTTGGCAGATTCAATCTAATTGAAGCGTTTACTTTATAGTAGTATGGACAGACTATGCTTTTATATGCATATGCTTTTATAAGAACCTGTATACATATTTGTTTTAATAAGATACTTATGCGTATATGTATAGATTTGTACGTATGTATAAGCCTATATGATTTTCGATCTGAACTCCACGAACTTTGCGAAATATTTTAGTGTAAACGCAGATATCAAAACATCTTCTTCACCATGTCTCAATTCCTAAACCTTCTAAACCAAACATCACTAAAGAAGAAAAGTTTGCTATCAAAAGACCACAGAGTGACAATTCCATCATAATACTTCCTTTCCAGAATATAAGTAGCTCACTCTCTTCATAAAACTGACATTGCCTGTACATGTGGTGGTGTAGGATCACTTTGACATTTGCCACACATCAGATGACGAAACGATTGCAGACCAACGTGAGATGAAACGTTTTGCTCAAGAACATAACGCACCGCCTGGGCCGAGAATAGGAGCCATGATCTTGAGTTCGTGAGTGCAACACCCTAACCTCTACACCTCTCTCTCATTCTCTCTCTTTCAGTATCTATCTATCTATCTATCTATCTATCTATCTATCTATCTATCTATCTATCTATCTATCTATCTATCTATCTATCTATCTATCTAATATTGATTTCAAATTTTGACACAAGGCCAACAATTTCAAGGAAGGTTCAACAGGCATTTATTTTATCGACCTCAGAAATTTGAACCCAGGCTGTAAAGACGGACGAAATGCTGCTAAGCATTTTGCCCGGCGTGCTAACGATTCTGTCAGCTCACCGCCTTCACACGCATACATATATATATATACATACATACAAATACGCGCGCACACACACACACACACACACACACCACACACACACACACGATAGGAATTGTTTGTTTTTACATTGTTATAATAAAAATAATTTTATATTAATTTGTTGGTTTACTCTATACTTTTGTAGAGTACAAATTTATTCTTAAATAAGAATATTATTGAAAGTAACTCCAAAGTTTCGGTCAACTAAGCCATCTTCTAAGCCAGCTAAGCCGTCTATATATATATATATATATATATATATATATATATATATATATATATATATATATTATATATATATATATACCGCCCCCAGTATTTGACTGAATGAAGAAAAGCTGAGTTGATGATGAAATAGACAGGCAAGTATTAACTAATTCCAACAACAGCAAGAATATTTCGATTTGTTCATTAATCATCCATGTCTACATGGGGATTTGAACACCTCACTACATGGAAACTAAACTCTCTTATAGA
>NC_043000.1:68867966-68877966 GCF_006345805.1 Octopus sinensis | reverse complement strand
AGAGAAGAGAAACTGTGCACAGTTGCGGAAATTAGCTGCCCAGCGGAGATGTTAAACATAAAGCTGAAGATCAGTGAAAAAGAGAATACCTACGCTGAACTAATAAGAAATCTGAAGTTACCCTATCCATATTACAAATTCAGGTTTATACCTGTAATTATTGGGGCCCTGGCATATGTAACACACTGCCTAAATATCAATTAGGTTTCTCAAAACCAGAAAGGAGAAAGCCAATTTGAAGACTACAGATCCAATCCATCACTGGAACTGTAAAAATCTGTAAAACTTTCCAGAAATTTATAATTTGAATATATATGGGCATGTCTAGATATGCAACTATATGGATGAGAATACATAAAGCAAAACATGCAAATCTACACACATACATACATACATACATACATACATACATACATACATACATACATACATACATACATAAATTACATACATACACACATATATGCATACAAACAATAATACCCTGTTGATGTTGAAATTCGAATGGAGCCTCGAATCTAGGTTAGAAACCAGCTCTTTCTTTATTGGCAAGAAATTTTGAAAAAAAACAGAACAATGACATCCATCCATCCATCCATCCATCCATCCAAACATACATACATACATACAGACTGACAGACATACATGCACAAATTCCCATAAATCCTTTATTTTGTATGTTTTTACTACTCGCTTATGTTTATGTATTTCTTTTACGATTCGTACATTTTATTGTTTTATCCATTTTTAGCGACTTTTGAAAGTCCAACTCACCCACATATTCTCTCTACTCTCTTCTACCAGTCAGCGATATGTATATGTATGTATGTGATTTTGTGTATGTACTGTATGTGTATGTTCGTGACCTTTGGCTGCAACGAAGAACTGACCGTTACAAATTGGTGACCCCAAATTAAAGAATTGCAGCCTTCGCCTTCGCATATACAGTTGTTACATCCATCGATTACACTGGTGGCCTCGTTCAAAAACAATTGCCACTTTCTGATTGCTACATGCCGCTGCGTTTTGCTGGCTCATATCAACAGTCGCTAAACCAGAGGAAAAGAATGGACAACCTTTGTCACCACAAGGATGCAGCCTCATTCCACTTGTTACAGTACGCATAACAGAAAGCACTATACTGCGATGCAATCTACGATCCACTTCACAACAATGCAACAATGCAACACTGCCGATGCACAAAGAATTCTCTCACCATGGAAGCCAATAAATGTATCCTTTCGACGGCTACAGCCCCAGAAACCAACTGGAAGAAAATACGGAAGCCCGCACATGCAACCTTTTCGGCACACACACGCTTTTCGTCTCGTCCCAACGTACAGACCTACATTGTCTACGAACTTTTGCACTTATATAAGATCCTCATATAGACTCTCAGCAACTTTTTTTGTCTGCGTGCACATTTTTTTATCACTTTCAGCAATAGACTTTTAAGAAAGGACACTATTTTTAGCTAAGTTTGTCATTTTTGCTTATTTTATTTTGTTCTGTTTGAACTATTCCGCGATGCACATATACCGTGATATACATATTCCGCGATACACATATTCCGTGATGCACACATTCAGCGACAAGTCGTTTCATTAAAACAACTAAATTTATGAGCATATCTTTTTGAATGTTTTATATTATTATTCATATTTTGCATGTACTTTTTTCGTTCACTTTGAAAATGTTTGTATTGTTACGTGTGGTAAGTAGCTTGTTTACCAACCACATGGTTCCGGGTTCAGTCCCACTGCGTGGCACCTTGGGCAAGTGTCTTCTACTATAGCCTCGGGCCAACCAAAGCCTTGTGAGTGGATTTGGTAGACGGAAACTGAAAGAAGCCTGTCGTATATATGTATATATATATATATGCATGTGTGTATTTGTGTGTCTGTGTTTGTCCCCCTATGGTGTGTTTACGTCCCCGTTACTTAGCGGTTCGGCAAAAGAGACCGATAGAATAAGTACTGGGCTTACAAAAGAATAAGTCCCGGGGTCGAGTTGCTCGATTAAAGGTGGTGCTCCAGCATGGCCGCAGTCAAATGACTGAAACAAGTAAAAGAGTAAAAAAGAGTATACATGCATGCACCTTTCCTCAGCGCCTGGCCTTGTGCATGCGTCTGCACACATTGTTCATACACATTCACATGATAACACTGTCACATTCATGCACCACACGTGCCTTTCTCGCTTGTTTTTTACGCCCTTATAGACACAACTCGTCTCTGTAAGACCCTAAGTCGGTCACGTATACATAAAGTTGTTTGTCCCTTACAACGCGTCATCATGCCAAACTTTTGCTCTTGCATGTTCAAAGCATTTGATACCTCATTCACCGGCTGGTATATTCAGCCCTGCATTAATCACTGGCATATTCAATACTGTACACTGTATTTGTAATCACTGCACTAGCATACTGCCTCAGCTATATGCCCTTATGCACACACACACACGTAGCTCTATTAGGCCTCTACTGCCTTGTTTTTCAATACGTCTGTGCCAGTTCAGCTCAGCTCTTTTCCGACTGGATGCACGTCGGATGTTCACATGCTCTGCGATAATGTTTAGACATAATTTACCTCTGTTAGACTCCTGTTTGGTCACGTAATGAATGGAGAAAATTACCTGTCTCGCGCATCACTCCAGCATGCTACACTGTCGTCCTTGCTAACCTCAGTAATTAACCACGACAACAGCACCAGAAACATTTCACTTCTGAAAAACTTTCAAGGCATTTCACACACTGCAATCCTGCAGGAAGATCTTTAATATCATGGATTGAGAATACACTCACTCGCTCATTTTACAGTGAATTTTGATACGTGCACCTGCACTCGTGTATACGCCCTCACGCACACTCACGCGCTAACTCATTTTCCGTACGGCCCAGTTACTGACTGCACATTCTGGCAAGCAAAGTGACACTGCTATTCAAACTCACTTGAATAAATATCTGTCTCGTATACACTTCAATGATCCTCTCTCCTTATACGCAAAATTTTTCCTCAGTCATGCATTTCCTTCTCTTCCTCGATGTTCGCTTCCTTTTCTCGGAACCTCTCTGGATGTAGTGGTTCATGCAGGCATGGCGTGGATTCGATCCTCGATAACCAAATTTCACTTAACAGTTCAAAAGCACTTTTCTCATTGTAAAACAATAGTTTTTCTGTGAGTGACAGCAGTTGCATTTGCCAGATGCCTTCGCTAAGCAGAATAATGTCTTTGTCACTTGACCCTTCTAGCCTCTTCTAGGCCACCAAAATTTAGAATAGAGATAATAGACCGCCAACGAAATCTATTGTTCTCAACAATATGTCTATCTTTCTGGCTGATTTTGGATAGTTATAAAAACAAGAACTCCGTAAGCCAAAGTCAATTAGTGAGAATCGAGTCTGGGTGACCGGCTGAACAAAACGCCGTCTCTAAAGAAAAGGCACAAAGGGACAACTATGGTAACTCACCAACGAATCAGTTGTTTCGTCCCACCACTCTCACTTTCACTAACTCACTTTCTTTTCTCTGTAAAATTAGCATATCTCTCTTTATATACTACACACGTATACAGGCCGAAATTAACTTTCTTAACCTAGCATGCTCTTTCAATTATATTACACCTGCCCGTCGAGGCATGACATTATACAAAGTAACGGTAAATAAATATTTCTTTACAACTTCGATCACTTCTTTCATCTTTCACATCTTACAACATGCCGTTGCAATAAATCTTAACCGTTACACACACACACACACACACACACACACACACACACACACACACACACGCACGCACACACACACATACGCACACACACACACACACACACACACACACACACATATGGTAAACATGTATGAAATATTTATACCGTTCGTTTCTTAAATGTTGTATTTCTAAATGTCACCATGACCCACCATTTACATATCTTCTTATTACAAGTTCTGCTCTGTTCCCCAAAAGTGTTGGGTTGAAGCCAATAGTGGTAAAAATATTCCAGTGAGTCACTGACCACATGTTGATTACTCTTCAATAGCATCAACTAAATTGTTCTTATCTTTGCATGCGATCATATTGAGAAAATAATATCATAATCGTTTAGCTGCAGCTGCACAGTAGTGGGTATACTGTGCATATGCTATCATAACACAAAATGTTGAATTCACTGAGGAGTATTTGGATAACCTTTCGAACTCCAGTGCTCAAAACAGACATTTGACATTTTCATGAACTTGCAGGGCACTGAACAAACTGGATCTCGACAAAAATTAATCTTTCTGATAACAAAATATTATTTTTCTAATTAAAATTTCTATACCAAGAAGATGCTTCTTGCTTGAAAGACTAATGAGTTGAACTATTTGCCCGTAGATCACCCGTTCAGATTGTGTTGCACGCTTATAAGCTACTGTTAACGGAGGGGAGTTCAGCAAAGAGTTTATTGTACAATGTTGATCAGTCAAGTGCTTACGTCACTAGAGAAAACGACGCGAAGGAATGTAAACTGTTTCTACCATATCTGTCTATAATTATTATGTAGCAATATGTGTGTGTGTGTGTGTGTGTGTGTGTACGCGCGCGCGCGTATGTATACAAAACAATAAGATTGTATATATATATACGAAACAATTAATAACATTATATATGTATATATATATATATATAATATACATAAAATTATATATATATATACATATATACAAAACATTATACACACACACAGACACACACACACACACACACACACATATATATATATATATATATATATATATATATATATATATATATATATATATATATATAATATAATAAATAAAATATATGCATGCATACAAACATATATGTACGTACCTACATCTACATGTATATATACATGTATATATAAATATATATACGTGAGTACAGGACACTGCAACTAGACGTAGAACTCAACAAAAAACGAAAACGGACAAGTCATATTTTTTCAACAAAAAAAAAACAGAGACGAAACGGAAACGGGAAAAACATCATTTTTTACAACAGAAAACAAGGTACAGGACAAACCACACAGGAAAAATTCCCAGTTCATCAGCTGTCTCTAGCTAACTCAAGCGTGTTTCGAAGGATAAAACAGGAGACGACTCGTCAACTAGTCCTTCATTGCGAGAGAATTAAAATAAAATTGCCTCGCATAGGGGCAAAAACAGACAAGAAAAACATGTGACAAAAACAGGACGTAAAAACGATACAAATGCAAAATAAAATACAAGATAAAAATACACGTACAAGAAAATACAAGACGAGAAAGAAAAAGAAAATACAATACGAGAAATCAAAAGACAAGAAAACAAACGAGAAAAACAAAACGACTCTCCCTTTGCTTTGCCTTCCCCGCCCTCTCTCTTGCTCACTCTTTCCCCTTCTCTCTCTTGCCGCTTCTCTTCTTCTATCTCTCTCTCTCTCCCTCTCTCTTCCTCATCTTCGCCACTCCTGGTCACTTCCTTTCGCCTCTTGCTTTCAAGCTGAATGGACGTGTTTTTGTCACATGTTTATCTTGTCTGTTTTTGCCCCTATGCGAGGCAATTTTATTTTAATTCTCTCGCAATGAAGGACTAGTTGACGTGTCGTGTCCTGTTTTATCCTTCGAAACACGCTTGAGTTAGCTAGAGACAGCTGATGAACTGGGGATTTTTCCTGTGTGGTTTGTCCTGTACCTTGTTTTTCTGTTGTAAAAAATGATGTTTTTCCCGTTTCCGTTTCGTCTCTGTTTTTTTGTTGAAAAAATATGGCTTGTCCGTTTTCGTTTTTCGTTGAGTTCTACGTCTAGTTGCAGTGTCCTGTACTCACGTATATATATTTATATATGCCTGTATATAACATGTAGATGTAGGTACGTACATATATGTTTGTATGCATGCATATATTTTATTTATTACATTATTGTCTGACAGCGCGTTCGCGTCAGGGTCGATTCGATTCGTCGTTTCGTCCCACTTCCCTTCCTCCCAGTTTTGTTATATATATATATATATATATATATATATATATATATATATATATATTATATGTATATAAAACAGTCCTTGGGCGAAAATTGTATGCACATTTTGCTTTGACGGTTAATGGCGGCCAAACCGAGCTACTAGTATATATATATACACACACACACACACACACCACACACACACACATATATATATATATATTATATATATATGTGTGTGTGTGTGTGTGTGTGTGTGTGTATGTATATATATATATATATATATATATATATAATATATATTGCGCATACGCATTGTTTGTTTTTAATTTTGACGACTACACTGTATAGTAGGGTCAGCTGAGCACCGTCAGTGATAAAAACAGCACCATGACGCAATTCACTCTGCCAGAAATTTGGAAAAGACATGCTGTACTGCTTGGCATTCGCGCCGAAAGCTCCAATACGAACATTTCAAAGTGTTTGAGTGTCAATCTGATGACAATGGAATCTGAGGATATGCACCGAGAGTGATAAAAACCAAACATCTAGTCAACATCATGATATTTGGAGTGATCACTAGTGATAGCGATGTTATGCCTCCATTCATCTTCCCACACGACCTCACACTCACCACGGAGACCTACATCAAGTAGCTGGAGGAGGTAGAGCTGCCCTTGGTTAAGAAGATGGCTGCTGGAAGACCCTATATCTAGCAACAGGACTCGGTACCATGCCACACAAACAGGAGGACCCAGTCATGGCTGTCAGACAGTTTCTCCGACCACGTCTTCCCTAACATCTGGACAGACTGCAACCCCCTTGATTATTATGTGTGGGGTGCAGTTGAGCGAGAGACCAACAAAACTCCTTGTAGCACCAAAATGAACTGAAGGGAAAGATTATGGCAAGGTTCACCAAACAAGGAGGCCGTCCAAAAGTGTTGCAGGAGATTCCGAAGTCGTCTGGAGGCCGTGGTAGAAGCTAATGGCAATTTTATTGAATATATTTTTTCTTTAGTATTTCAAGATATTTTTATGTAATTTTGGTAAATATATCTGTCAAAATGAGATGGCAATGTTATTTTCATTTTTGCGTGTTTTAGACGACAGTTTATTCACCGCACCCTGTTTATGTAAGTGGTTTTTTCCCGACTATACATTCTGAGTTCAAATACCGCCGAGGTTGCATTTGACTTTCATCCTTTCGGGATCGATAAAATAAGTACAAGTTAAACATCGGGGTCGATGTGATCGACTTATCCCCTCCCTCAAAATTGATGGTCTTGTACCAAAATTTGAAATCAATAAATCTCTCTCTCTCCTCTCTCTCTCTCTCTATATATATATATATATATATAAGTATGTATATATATATATATATATATATATATATATATATATGTAAATATGTATATATATATATATATATATATTATATATATATATATATATATATATATATATATATATATATATATTAAATATGGTGGTTGTCTACTCCTTATGCAGAGTCTGACCACCTCGTACACTTATACCATAGATCCCTCATGGCCACTGATGTGGCTTTTCAAACCAGACAATGTATTGAAAAGACACCCACAAAGACTGCATATCTGATTTGGACCACCAAGAGTTGCAGTTCTGATCTTTGAGGATCTTAAAATGACTTTTGAGGCCTCCGTTAGATTTGCAGACCTTATGGCATACACGGTACTAAAAGGTGTGCACAGATATATAGGCAGAGCTGTTGGTGAAGGTTCGTTTTTCATGAGTCCTCAAATGAAATTTGAGCCCAGCAAAAGAAAGGCATGGTTTGTCACAAACTGTGCACACAAAAAGGTCATTGAGATTCACATTTTCGATCGCAGCATTCTTCTTTAAATCTCTCTTGAGTCTTGCATGTGTCATCCTAGCCTCCTACTTTTGTTTGTTCGCCATCCAACTTGATCCGAAGCAAGGGTTTCTATGGCTTTTGGGTCCATTCCAAGTGACTTCATGGTAGTCCTTATGCTATTCTTAAACCTCTTTTTAGGTCTACACCGATTGCGTCTCCTCTCTGCAAGCGCGCCATAGAGCATTTGCTTGTGTGTGCGTTCATCCACCATTCGAACAATATGGCCAGACCATCTCATTTGATTTTTTAGAATCATTGATTTAATTGAAGTGATGCCTGCAGACGCAAAGGCATCTGTATCTGGAATTTAAAAAATGCCCCATTTAATGTTTAAAATACGGAGAGGGCACTTTTGGTGGAATCGTTCTAACAATTTGAAATGTTTTTCAGAACACGTCCATATTTCAGAAGAATACAACAGGAATGGTTAGACAAACGATTTGTAAAGAGCCATCATTGTGTTGTTAATTTATATGTCGTTGGCGCCAAATGCATGACTCCAAACCACCAAATGTTTGTGCTGCCCTTTGAATTCGCAGATGTGTCCAGATTTCCATCATTTTGTACAGAGCTTCCGAGGTAGATGAAAGAGTCAACAACCTCAAGTAACGAAATGTTTAGGGGGATTGCAAACAGCACCACGTGCAGGTTGATACATTACAACTGTTTCTTTCAAGTTAATGGTCAAGCCAAAATCATCACAAGCTGAGTGAAATGCAGATATAAGATATTGCAGGCTCGTTTCAGAGTAACTGACTAGATCGCAATCGTAAGCATATAAATGTTACCTAATGAGTGAAGTAAAAACCTTTGTTTTGAATTTCAACCTGGTCAGATTAAAAATATTCCCTGTTGTTCGATATTTTATGTAAATACCCTCCTCGGAGTTTTGAGAAGCACGTGACAGTACAATAGCAAAATGTATTGCAAAGAGGGTGAGTGCATGAAAGTCTCCTTGCTTTACTCCATCTTCCCCGGCAAAAGATTCAGAAAGCCTACCACCAAAATTAACTCTAGCCTTCATATCTTGATGCCAAGCTCTGATCATGTTAACAATTTTTTCTGGGCAACTTATGTTCCATAGAATTAGTCACAGAGCATTTCGATTAACAGTATCGAATGCCTTGCTTAAATCAACAAAGCTATGGTATAGGGCAAGATTCTGTTCAATACACTTTTCCTGAAATTGTCTGATAGTAAAGATACAATCAACTGTGCCTCTGGAGGAGCGAAAAAGACATTGAGACTCAGACACCATATTTGGGGCTATGAAGGTATTTAAGCGTTCTAATAGAATGTGGGTAAGTACCTTTCCAGGTACAGATAAATCCCACGAAAATTACCATACAGATCCTTTGACACTGATTTATACAAGGAGACTAAAATGGCATCAGTCTAGTCTTGATGCACTTCTTCAGTTCTCCAGCAGTGACAAATTAATACATTTAAGAATTCAAACATTTTGTCACCCCCCACTCCATATATCAAGACCTCTGCACAGATTTCATCCAGCCCTGGAGACTTACTGTTATTCAGCTTATTCGCAGCTAAATATATGTAATTTTGAGTTGATTCAAATGCCATCTCCTCTATAAATGGAAGGTGTTCGATTTTTTCTATCATCCTCATATCAACATATGATGGTCTATTCCAGTGGTTCTCAACTCTTTTATTCAAATGAGTTTTCCTACGGATCCCTTTTAATATATTTATCCTTATGTGTGTATATATATATATATATATATATATATATATATATATATATACTCCTGGGTGATGAGTCCTTATTGAGTAGCGACACTGTCCTTACCAATTCCAACCTAACATACAATAATAATAATAATAATAATAATAATAATAATAATAATAGAAATAGTATTGATATTAGCAACATTCATAGCAGCATTGGCGTTAACAATAGTAATAATGATAATAACATTAGCCGGATTATTAACAGTGGTGGTGTTAGTGGTAGTAGTAACAGCATTTCTAATAACAGTTGTATTACTGATGATAACAATCACAGCATTCCTATAGTCAGAGAAATTGCCGACGATATTACAATTAATAATAATGATAATAAGATGAATAGTATTGTGGCCAATGCTAGCAACAATATTTACACCTATCATAAC
>NC_043000.1:68772966-68865466 GCF_006345805.1 Octopus sinensis | reverse complement strand
CTCATCGGTCAATCTATGACCAGACATTTAACTGTGTTACTTTAACATATATATATATATATGAGGTGCGTTAAAAAAATATTCGACTTAATTTTTCCCGCCGAAATTAATGCCGTGCGGGCAAAATAGCTTGGGTGGAAGTGATGCCTCCATTGCTGCACATGTGGGAAATTTTTCGCGCCGGTAAGAAGTGTGAATTCCCGGCTGTTAAGCCTAGGGTGCAGATGTGCACTCGTCAGACTTTTGCTTACACGCCAGATGACCAAACGTATCGAGCAGAGATATGGCATCAAGTTTTGCCAAAAGCTTGGTGATACTCAAGCTCAAACCATTCTGAAGATTGCGCAGGCTTTTGGCGATGATCCCAATGGAAGCATCGTATTTCTTTATTGCCTACAAGGGGATAAAAATAGAGGAGACAAACAAGGACAGACAAGGAGATTAAGTCGATTACATCGACTCCAGTGTGTAACTGGTACTTAATTTATCGACCCCGAAATGATGAAAGCAAAGTCGATCTCGGCGGAATTTGAACTCAGAACGTAGCGGCGGACGAAATACCTATTTCTTTACTACCCACAAGGGGCTAAACACAGAGAGGACAAACAAGGACAGACAAACGGATTAAGTCGATTACATCGACCCCAGTGCGTTACTGGTACTTAATTTATCGACCCCGAAAGGATGAAAGGCAAAGTCAACCTCGGCGGAATTTGAACTCAGAACGTAACGGCAGACGAAATACCGCTAAGCATTTCGCCCGGCGTGCTAACGTTTCTGCCAGCTCGCCGCCAATGGAAGCATCTGTCGTCATCAAGGCTCCAAAGAAGCACAACAGATTCTCAGCTATGTGAAGGTATTATGGACTTGTTTCTTTGGCTCCGGTAGTATTGTGCATCATGAATACGCATCACAACGCCAAACAATCCAAAACGAATACTACATGGTGGTTATACGTCGCTTTCGTGATGCTGTGCGTTGAAGGTGGCCGAACATGTGGGTAGCGAAGTATTGGCAGCTTCATCGCGACAATACACTCGCTCATTCCGTCCACATAATCCAAGCTTCCTTAGTCAAGAACAACACACCACTTGTTCGACAGGTTCCCTACTCTCCCAACTTGGCACCATGTGACTCCTGGTTCTTCTCCAAACGGAAAACCACGTTGAAAGTGGATCGATTTGAGTTGCGAGAGGAAATTATGAGAAAAACGACGGAGCTCCATTTCATTCCAGAGAAGGCGTTCCAAAGGTGTTACCAGCAATGGCAGAACTGCTTGGAGAAGTGTGCAAACTCCCAAGGGGAGTATTTTGAAGGTGATAAAATAAAATTTGTGAAAAGCCTTAAATCACGCTCCAAATTTCCTTTTCTTTTTGGTTTTTACAAAATTGTATGAATTCTCGTGTGTAGAATATAAATTTGCAAAAACTTTCTGAAAATACCAAAAATATAAAATTTATGAGAGGCTATATGGCGTGCATAAAGAAAATTCAGCCAATATTTCTTTTGTTTACAGTTGACAACATGTGCTGTCACAAACAAAATCACAGCTTCCAAATCCTGTTTTCTGACAAGGTAAAAATGATAAAACTGATAAACCTCTGTAATTTTAAACACTTTTTTTTTCTGGAAAAAGTTAAATATCCCCTGAGATTCAATGTGGAAAATTACATCAATATACCAAATTTAAAAATTTTCACTAAACTTTGAAATATCCACAGGTACAGCCAAACAGAAAAGGTCAAAGTTGTGCTCCGACTTGAACAGGGAAAGGCTCCATCACATACAAAATACCTAAGAAACGCTGTATATCACGACGTCGCCCCTACGGCTCCGTCAAGGAAGGATATTACAAGTCCTTATTTCATTGACTTCAGGGGATAAAAAATACAAAGTCGGTTCCCAGCAGTTAAACCACACACTTGTGTAGATGTAAAATGTTGATTTCTTGTATAGACACAAGGACTCAAAATGTTGCAGAAGAGGTTGACGATTATATTGGTCCAAGCACGTTACCAGTACGCAACATATCAATCCCAGGCCAGAAGTGAAAGATGACCTACACTGGAATCAAAATTTAAAAAAATGAAGAATGACTAAATATTACATGTAATTTTGCCAAAGCACCTCCCATGTAATTTTTACTGTTGGTTTTGTTATTTATTCACAAGGTATTTTGTGCAATAAAGTTTAGGCAGTATTTCTTGACGCCTATAAAGTTGTTGCTTTTGCAAACTTACTCTAAAGACATGCTGATTAAAACTATTTTAAGTGTTTAAAAACGAAGTGGACAATGTAGCAAAAATGCTATAAAAATAAGAAGATACACCCTACAATTTATATAGTATGCAATTCAAAGCAGAAAAATGTATGTCCTTTGTTCAAAAGTAAAATAGGTTTGACTAGAAAGATAATCGTTACATAGTCAGACTAGTATTGCTCTGTGTTGGTAAGAATCAATTCAATAGAAAGGTATAAGAAGGACCTTGAAGTAGAACTTTTTTTTTTTTTTTTGAATCAACTCAAGACAAAATTCTATTTATTCAGAGAAAATATTTAAGTGAAATATTTTCACAGTTGAAGTTACTGTAGCTCTTACTAACAAAATTGTAAGTGCTACGGTGGTTTTTTCTCCACTAAAACACAGAAGACTACCGGCATGATATTAATTCAAAGTTAATAACATTATATCATACATTAATGTAAATCAGGACACTTTAAACTTGCAAGAAGTCTATTACTAACCATCGTAAGTTATTTAGTTTTAATGAACCTCAGTTATTCTTTAATGCCAGTTGTACCTTAATCAAAAATGCCCATGCTGTTATTCATGACAAGTGAATTTCGTTCCTTACCTGTCATCAACATTGCAATTCATTTAAATCCCAGTCAAAAAGATGATTTTTTAGAACAACCTGCAAAGAGACCTTTGCATGACTGCTCGACCTACTGAAAATTTCTAAATCTCTCTTAAGTTACACCATACTGTCTAGAAAGAGGATGTAAGTAAAGAAACAACATGGCTAAAATGCTGCAGTTCACAGGTCTACTCAAACATGACGGATCTTGGGCTATATGATCATGACTATAGCACAACTATAGTATAAAGTCCCACACCTAAAGTTCTACTTCAGTCAAGTTCAAACACGCACTGATCATCATTGGAAATAGTATCAGCCCATGGTTGACAAGATTCTTGAATGGTGTGGACTGCCAGTTCTAGAACAAATTGTAGTCAAGACTGCTAGTTTCGGTACAAAGTCAAAATATTTTTTAGGCCATCAGTTATGACATTCAACAATTGGAACAATATGTACATCAAAATGAATTACTCGTTGTTCCAGTTAAAAAAAAAAAAAGCTTATACAAGGCTCGAGGCACAGCTGGCTATTTATGATTCCAGAAGAACTAATTTTAGCAAACAATTCCTCCACTCAAGCAAACTGCTAATGCAGTGGCCTTTTCTGCAATCGATGTAACTTTACACTTAGGTAGCAAGAACTTCTCATTCTACTTTTAAGATGTTATCAACTTGATGTGGACAAGCAGAGGTTATGAAGCAAGTTAAGTTGAAAATGTATGATGAACACAATTTCTCACAGACTAGCATTTGAGGTTTTTTATTGTACTTCACAAGATCTCAGAGGTAGCACCAACATAACAAATAGAGTCAATGACTTTGTCTCTGGTGATCTGAAGCAAACTCCATCAGTCATCCCAAAATACATATACATTGAAGAGCTCAGAGCATGCCTTACAGAAAGGCTGTATCTGTAAACAGGAGCAACAGACTTCCATCTTTTTACCAACATGAGAGTTGCATTTCATAGAAATGTCTCAGTAGCCCAGTTTGCAATAAGTTTTACTTTATCTAGAAGCAATGGTTACCTACCAATTGACACCAAAAATGATGTCAAAGTACAAAAAAGAAAAAAGTGGAAAATTATCAACATTTCACAAGAAATGCTACCGGCAGTTTATCCTTGCCTTTGTCACAATGATAGAAACGAGTGATTTTCTGAATTCTATCATGGCTCCAGCAAATTACATTGTGTATGATATTAAGACTTTCTACTAAAGGCACAAGGCCTGTAATATTAATACCACCATCATTCAGCAGGAACCAGCCCAATCTAGATGATACGTCAGTTCACACTGTGATTGGTATTACCAATGTCGTTAACTATCCAAAAGAAATTCTCAGTTCTCTTCTATCCACTAGTATCCTTCACAATATAGGAACACCTGCTATAATGCTCCAAAATATAAAAACACTAAAGACTAGCAGTGAAACCCTTATGTCCATCTAACTGAAGCCACCATTAACATGAGTTGTACTAAGATGTTTTCATTCCATACATTCCCATCATCTCCTATGTTATTTCATTTCAGGTATTTTCAGTTTCCAGTGACATTGTCTTTTTCTATGACCATCAATAAGTTATAGGCATAGTCCTTCAGGATTACTGGAGTTCAATTGATGCATATTAACCAAGCTCACATCTTTTCATCAGAGTATCATACAAGAGAACAAGGAGTGTTAGGGTTGATTGTTTTAAGTGTTATATATCAATTTAGAATTACAAGAAAATTTATAATGTAAAACAAGGATAGTATTTTCATAAGTCACAAAATTAAAATTATCAACAAATAATCTTAAAAGCTACACATGCATTTGCATTACATCACCATCATCCTCTAATGTCTGTTTTCCATGCTGGTATAGGTTGGACGGTTTAACTGAAAACTGGTAAACTATACCTGGTTCCAATCTGATTTGGCATGGCTTCTGCAGCTGGATGTTCTTCCTTATGTCAGCCTCTCTAAGAGTGTAGTGGGTGCTTTTTATGTGCCAGTTATGAAACACCAGCATTGGCCATGACTACAATCTCACTTGGCTTGTCAGATCTTCTCAAGCGTGGTATATTGCCAAAGGTTTTGGGCACTTGTCACTGCCGTGAGGCCCAAAGTTTGAAGGGTGCTTTTATGTACAACTGGCACAAGTGCCAGTTATGTGACACTGGCATTGGCCATGATTACATATCACCTAATGTTTGAAAGGCGCTTTTTATGTGCCAGTTACATGACACTTGCATCAGCCAGTAAAAATATATGCAAATATTACATCATCACATACAAAACACACTACATAAAAACTTGCTATAAGTTAGTTTAGCTTATCAAAGTAATGTTTTGACATAGTCAACACGTGGACAATGCTGAGTACCTTTGATAGCAGGTGTGTGTCTGTGTCAGAATTTTTGCTAGTCCTCTACATTTTGAGGCAGAGGTAACATTCAGTTTATTCTTGCAGCACATGAAAGCCAATGGAATAAAGTATTCTACTTGGAAACTTGTAAGTGATGGTTCAAGCAAGGGCTTCTGATTGAATAAATCAAAAAATCTCATTCAACCAATGTCAGCATGGAAAAAAGAGAAGCAAAAATGATGGTGGTGGTTGTTGTCTTGAGAAAAAACTACACAAATGGCTCAGTTATGCATATAATATACATGCAGTGCTTTTCGAATCATTTTTGACAAGGTGGAAAGGTCTTCTTGAGAAGTACTTATTGCCCACCATCCTGGTCCTTTGTCATCTCTGGGATATTCAAGGTCCTGATATCAGCATTCACCACTTTATCTCGTTTTCTTCCACATTTAAGTGATCAGTGCTTCTTTATCCATCCATATACATGTCCCATACGAGCACAGCATTTTTTTCTTGCATATTATATCTGATCCCTCTTATGACCATTTTCTCTCTCAGAACATTTGTACTATCTATTTCTTTACTACCTACAAGGGGCTAAACACAGAGGGGTCAATCATTCATGCACATTTGCACTGTTCATTCAACAGAACTTGCTTGCCCCTTATATGCATACACATACAACCAACTGATGCCAACCAAATTCTACTCACAAGGCATTGGTTAACTCGAGGTTATCGTCTACTAAAGACACTTACCCAGCATTCCATGTAGTGGGACTGAATTTGGAACCATAGGGTGTGAAGTGAATTTAGCCACACTGCCGTTAAAATGTATCTATAGATAATAATTATTATTATTCAGCTTAATATAGCAAGTTAGGAGAATGGTTAGCATGCCAACCCAGATGCTTACCAGCATTTTGTCCATCTCTATATTCTGAGTTCAAACTTTGCCACAGTTGACTTTGCTTTCCATCATCTCAGTGTCAATAAAATAAGTACCAGTTGAGCATTGGGGTCAATCTAATTGACTTAACCTCTTCCCTGAAGTTTCTGGCCTTGTGGCAAAATTTGAAGCCATTATTATTTAACTTAATACATCAAGCATTTATCTTTCCAGGCTACTCTGTATTAGATTATTCTATTCAGCTGTCATAAGTGTTTCATAACAATTTTAATTGCTAAATAATCAATATAATAATAAAAAACAACACAAACAATATCTAGAAATGATGTTTTACACTGTATTTTGTTTCAAATGTACAAGCTTGGACAACAAGAACAAATTAAAATTTTTGTTTTGGATGTTTTTTTTCTTCAAAAAGAAGAATGAGAAACCAGAAAGTACAAAAAAAGAAAAAGAAAAAAAAAAGATGAAAACTTTCTGTGTGATGATGTAAGACAATATACAGATATGGGGAATTGTGAGAGGACAAGAGCTCTTGAACATCTTTTTGGTTTTAAACATTAATTTAATTTATTGGTTTTAATCACAAAAAAGAGAGAGAAATTTAGGTAACTTACTAACAAAATCTACCTAAGTATATATTTGAATGATAAAATTTCAATGATGTCACAGAATAATTTTATTTCTTCAGTAAAAATGAGTCTTTGTCTTTTACTAGGCACAAGGTGCATCTGAATCAGCCCCAGCAGTTTTCTGATACTTTATGCTATCCACAGAAAAAAAAAAAACTAAAAAAAAAAGCAAATCAAAAACCCCTTGAATGCAGATATGTAAACACCAAACAATATATTGTAAAGCAGCATCTAGCCTGGCACTGTTCTTTTCTCTGTGCTCATCTGCCCTTCAATCAGAAATTAAATTATCTCATACATGAGCACAATGCCTCAGATTTTATAAAGTAGCAGAAATAAGATTATGTAAAGTTCATGCTTTTCTCAAAAGCATTAACCACCAATTCAACTGAAGTGAAATAACGACAATTAGAAATTGAAATTGGGTCATGGATTTGGTTTGCTGAGGAGTATACCTCTTTCTCAATGATATCTCTTACATTTAGTAATAATAAAAATACAGACATGGAATAAGAATTAGAGAGAGAAAAAAAAAAGAGATGTGAGATGAAATAAATGCAATGTACAGAAAAGAAGTGAGGCTAAAAAAAAAAGAAAAGAAAAGGAAAAAGCATGAGGTAGTTAAAGAGTCCAAATTCAATAGTATAGAAGTAAATAAAAACAATGTTCTAGCTTATACTTGTTGCTTTCGCTTTCACAAGAAACATTTTCATGAGAGTTGTTTACAGATTTCTTTAGGAGATGATGTTTTAATATTAAAGAATAACAGTTGAGCATATTACAGAGAAGTGTACTACTAAATAAACAGAAAGAATTTAGTGAATGGAAACAAAAAAAGAGAATGAACAAAAACAAAATCAAGACTAGGAATAATAAATACAGTTTACTAATTAAGGAAATGTGTCTTTTCATATTTGAATTTTGTCTTTTTGAAAATGGATAGTTAATTTTATTCCAACACAAAAAGAAAACTGTTGCAGGTGTTTGCTTCTATTTATAGGTATTATATGTTCTAGAACTAATATAAACATTTACACGTGCATGTGACTGCATGCATTTACATATATGTAAATACAAATAAACAATATACATACATATATGTGTATATATATATATATATATATATATATATATAGACACACACACATACACACACATATATTTATATACATGCACACATATACAAACATAAGAAAACAAACATTTACAAAATGTTGAGAGAGACAGAGAAAGAGAGAGAAGGAAAGAAACAGCTGGCTATCTACATAAGCTTATTGGAATTATTAAAATGATCACTTGTTTTATTTGAAAGAGAATTTCAGATATTTAGTAATGTTATAAATAATGAGAAAAACACACAAAACAGCTCTGTTGATAAGTTTGCACTCAGAAAATGTTACTTGATAAAATAACAATAATATTATGTCTGGCTAACTTGATACATGAATTTAGGGAAGTAATATGTGTGTTTGTATACATACAGACTATATATATATATACTTATAAGATTACGAGGCAAGGACAAGGCAAACAAACAACACATGAAGTCTGACAAGCAATACATGTGGAGGGAAAAGTATAGAAATATAAAGCAAAATAACAACAATGGAAGAAGTGTACAATGGAAATAAATATTGCAAAGGAAGAAATAGGAAAAATTTTGACAGCTTAAAGACTCTAAAGAGAAGGAAAAAGGAATAAATGGTTGGAAGAGAAAAATGAAAATAAATGATACTGAATTTACCACTGCTTCCATTGCAGGCCTTCTTGTGCATGTGTGTGTACACAACCATATATATATATATATATACATATGCATGCTTACTTGTGCATGTGTGTGTGTGTATATATATATATATGCAGACATACACACATCTAGTGTCAAATAAAAAAAAAACTAGTACTTCTAAATCATTGGAAGATGTTGTTTGAAGGTTTACAGTGAGTGACCAATGAAAGGTCAGAAGCTGTGGTCTTTGAAACAAAAGTAGCATTGACTAACACAAAGGAACGATGCTCATACAAAAGTACATTGGGGAAACTAAGGTCCTTTTGAAGCCAAGGTGAATATCACAGACCCTCTTTTAGAATCCCAAAATGGCATAATGTTACAATTTTAGCCAGCTAAATATGGCAAGAGAATGGGATGCAACATCATAGAACACCAACTGGATGTTGCTGAAACATTCTAGGTTATACCTTAATGAAAGTAGAAGATATAGACTCTGCTTGAAGAGGAGAATCACTCTAAAAAAATTCACATGATCAGAGTGCTTCCCTGAAATTGAAAAAGGAAATTTTCAGATGCTGCCCTAATGAGTGGAAATTTGTTTTGGCAACATGGTAATATCTGTTTTGAACCTGAGAACTATATGTATATATATACACACAAACATTCAGTTTACATGCATCACCCATGGCCAATAACTCTTCCTTTCTTCTGAAAAATAATCATTTCACCTTTTTGCTACCATAGAGTCTTTCTAGAATCTATTTATTTCCAGCATAAAAGAGGCTATTCACTTTTGGCCCCATCGTATCTGAAGAGTTCTCAATATTGTTTAGTGGCAATATTCAGCACAAAACTGATAACATTCTGATCAGTGATGTCATAACCAGTAATATATTGTTTGGTGACATAGAAATATATCTGTACATAGATACACATATATACACAGTACAGCATTGTCTTTTCACTATTCCATGGTTCTTGTTATAATATTTAGGGCATGCTGCAAACTACAGCAATCTTTCTAAAAAAAGGGAAAATAGCAAACACACACCCCTATGCTTACAATAGACTGTCAGTGTCTCAAATGAAAAAGCAATACATTATCATGATTTTTACTTAACATGAGAAATAGTCTAAGAACAATCTAATTAATGAATAAATGTTTTTAATGCAATAATTAAGTATGATCAGTTTCTGATTCTAGTTGGGATTGAACCAAATTTCTATTTTGTTAGACACTTCAATTTCTTTATTTTAATATGAATAAGGAGCAATTAGAACAATTATAGTTAACCTCACTGTTGATAAATTCTCTTTGAATGATAAATAACTTGGGAGAGTAGATATTTTATTCAAGCATTTATTAGGAAAACATCTTAATTTCTGCTAAATAGTTTTTAACTTCTGAAACAGTGTTGCATTTCTGAATAATTAAAGGCTAAAGATGAACGAAGTTGAACTAATTATTCCCTACAATTTGAGCTATTTAAGAAAAACAGTAAAATTCTGCTAATCAAGTTTAGCCTTCACCAACTAATTGAAATTAAATAACTTTTCAGTGCTAATTTACCAACACTTTAGTAATATGACATCATTAACACTAGTGAATGAAGAACAACTAAACTAGAGAAGAGTAAGCCAATATTGTTGATATCAAATATACTGTTGATCTTTTAACAGAAGTTTCTTAAGTTGAATGCAAAACATATATATTTACCTATTTCACTTGCAGAGGAAGAAAAGAACAAGTGTGACGCCATGGATTGTATAAGTTAATGACTAGAAATGCATTCAATTATGGCTACAGTTAATTGAGAACTTTACAAATACATGAAAGACCAAAAAAAAAAAAAAAAAACATTAAAAAGAGAACAAAAGTCATTTCTTATAGTGTATGTTTTTTGTTCTCTAGTTTTGCTTTCACTTCCATTGTGGATATTTTTATTAGACAGGGCTACAAAGGGGGAAAATTTTTTAATTAGGTCATATATATAAATATTAAAGTTTTTTTTTTAAATAACAAAATATCAATATTCTAAGTAAGAGAGAGAGAGAGAGAGAGGGGGAGGAGGAAGATAGGGAAAACTAGACAGTGAAACAAGTTGAATACATATTTGTAATAAAAAAAATAGTGACAAACAATAATTATAATTTGAGAATTGTTTTTGTTATAACAAATATTCTGTTATTGTTGAAGAGCTCACAGACACATGTTTTTCCTTTTCCAACTTCAATATGATTGATTATTCTTTAAGGCATTAAATAATCACATTTTTTACAGTTCTTGTTCTAGTAAAAAGAAATTATCAATGAAAAGAATGAAATATAGTCTTTACACCTTATAACTTAATCAAATCCCACAGACCTTGGGGTATTTAATTGTGGTTGGATTTTAATTTTCAAGATTTCAATCAGCTCTGAACTTTAAAAATACCTTCACCATTTCAACAAACCTAGGATAGGTTATCAATTCTCTTGTAATCTCTAGGTTAGGGTATGTAATGTATTAAGCGTGCCAACAAGACTAATTCTAACAGATAAACAAAGAACAATTTTAAAACAGATTTTCTTAAAAATCTTTTCTTGGTTGAAAAATAAAAACTTATGATTGTCTAAAGGATTTTTTTAATGTCTGGGCTTTAAATTTAAGGTCCCTGCAGAAGCCAGCAGCTATATCTTTAATATTTTAGTCAATTTAAAAATTCTTCATGTGAAGCCTGGATATGTACAAATCTGTAGGTTTAAAAAAATAAGACCAAAATTTGGCAGAAATTTGAGTTTAGCCAAAATTTGATCTTTCAACAATTCTGTTTCAGCTATAGATGAAGTAATTTTAATACATCTAAGAAAGAAATTTTAACTTAATTACTGAGAGTAACAAATATGAAAATTCTTAATAAAACCCAGTGTTTATGATACAGAAATCGAGGCTAATACAGATTACTGACTGGTTAGAAAATTCTTAATACTAACTTTTATGAAACCTACACAGGAACCCTATAGTCTGCTTTTATACATTTCCAGTATGATATAATAAAAATAAGGGTTGAAACCTCACAACAGGTTTTAAGTTAGGGATTAATTTTTCAAGCTCATGTTCCCTAAATCTTTACTTTAAAATATTTAGCTTTTCATTTGTTAAAAACACCTCTATGAACATATCTAATGTGTCCAGCCCATGCCAGCATGGAATAAAAGGCAACCTCCAGCAGAAGGGGGTGGGGAGAGCTAATATAAGCCTATCCTTTTAAAACAATTTACCAATCAATTAAAAAGTAAATTAAGTAAGAAGTACTATGTTTTACTGACGAGAATAACATAAATACTTGCATTTAAGTTTGACTCCATAACCATGTGATCGTAAATCTAGTAATCTAATGCTTGTACATAACTAGATCTTTAATCTCTTGAAGGAATTACAACACCAGAATTTAAGTTACATATAAGTTAAAGGTGTGTGTGTGTGTGTGTGTGGTGTGTGTGTGTGTGTATGCATGCATGTGTGTGTGTGTGTGTGTGTGTGTGTGTGTGTGTGTGTGTGTGCACATATACATCAATATCATAGTTAGATCTCTAGTAGGTAAATAAAATAATGCTATACTGATTAATAATGGCTGATCTATTAGCTTGAATCAAAATCAAGTAGAAAGGTGCAGCTTTTCAGAAATAAATTAAAACTCAAAACTATCTTTAAAAAAAAAGACTATGTTTCATAAAAGATACTTGAGAAAAAGTCTCCATGTTTATTTTATTTTTTTTTAACTGTTGTACTGAGAATTCATATCTTTCAGAGTGCTCAGCTGTGATTGAGTTATTTTCTTCTAAAGAGAAAATGAGTTAACTCAATTAATCTCAGACAAAACAAAGAATACAAAGATTCTTCACCTGCAAATAGGAACAACACCAAAAGCTTACAGAATGGTAGAAACAAGTGAAGCATTCCAATTCCAATATACTACATATCTCTGAGTTACACAAGAATTAAACAGTTTTCAAAAGATAGTATAGGAGGATTATATGTAAATCAAGGAAAGAAAAATAGATAAATAAATAAAACCTTTATTGTAGGGAGCAAGAGTTCTATACTTTTGACTGTTTATCAGAAAATGTGAACTAAAAAAAAAAAAGACATACCTGTAACTTTCTTTGACCAGCAATGAAAATATCATATAATGTCCAATTTATATAAAACACAATCATACTATATAAGCTGTTAAAGAGGTTTAGAATATAATGAAATGAATCTAAAAACAATAAAGAAAATATTCTGTAACAGACTTTACAACTATTGGAGATATAAAATATTTTACATGTATTTTTTAAAAATAAAAATAGTAATAGTAACAATGCAATTTTTTTGATGTTCATAGTGCCAGCATACAATTGTAGAGAGAGAGAATTTCTTTTTGTGGACAGAATGCTAGTTTATGGCAGGTCACTCTCCAAGAAAGCCTGTTAATCACTTTCCAGCTGGGCAAACACACAAAATACAAAGGGCATTCAATGGATGCATGTCCCCAAAGCCAGAATTTTTTATGTACTTTTAAACACCATACACACAAATAGTGATTTCCAATACCATCACATGATACAAGAAGTGAAGAAATCATTGTAGTCAATAGTTAATGGTTTACTAGACATTGTTGCGGTGTCTTTAAGTTTTAGCTTAAATAAAAATGCTTTAATTCCTTAAACAAATATATGGGCAATAAATAAATAAATACTCCCACATTTTTGTTTTTGTGATGATAACATTATTAAAAAGTAACAGTAAGTTGTGTGTGTGTGTGCATGTGTGTGTGTGAGAGAGAGAGAGAGAGAGAGAGAGAGAGAGAGAAAGAGGGAATATAAGCACATGCAGAACCAAATCTTGAAAATTTAGAAATGAAAAGAAAATAACCCATGTGAATAAAGTGAAAGGAAAATGTATGTCGATTTGTCTATAAGAAAATTAGATAACTGTCTATATAGAAATGGAAAATGCAATCTTATTTTTCTTGCAGATTCTATTTCAACTCGAAAATTCAAACTGACAAAACTTGAAGTTTTCATAAACTTAACTCAGGGAGAGAGAGAGAGAGAGAGAGAGAGAGAGAGAGAGAGAGAGAGAGAGCAGGGAGGGAATATGAAAAAATGAAAGAAACTAAAATTGAATTCCTAACCAATATTACTTGGCTTACATTTCAATTTTTTAAAATATATTTTTTAATTGAAATTCTATTTGAGTTTGAATTTCAACAGACAGAAGCTTTCTGATTATGGTTTATGAAAACATTTTAAGTATTATTTTTCAATTTGAAATTTAAAATTGTGAAGGAGAATGGATTCTTTGACCTGAAATTCATCTAGAGATAGAAAACAAATAGAACACAAGCATACACGAAACATTTGAGTATGCATATAGTTCTAAGTAAAAAGTATTTAAGAAAATAGAAAGTAAAGAGTACAAATGATTAGAATTTGTAATTCCTTCAAGTGGTTAACTTCAGTTTACTAGTGAAACTACAAGTATTTAAAACAATCCAATAAATAAATTAAAAAACAAATACTTAATTTGTTCTCATTTGGATTAAAAGTAATGCATCCAAATAAAAAATGTGTTTTGTGTCTCTAAATTTGTTACAAATATATTTACACATATAGACACGTAAACATGTGTTTGTGTATGTGTGTATATATATATATATATATATATATATATATGCATGTGCATATGTGTGTGCATATATATACATACATGCAAATACATGCACACATACCTATATATATATAATATATACACACACACATATACATATAAATTTATATACACACGCTCTCTCTCTCACACACGATTGTGTTTTTCTAGTTTTTCAATTTTGCCATCGCCAATGTTACAAAAAAAAAGAAAAAAATTCTATAAAGAAGAAAAACAAGGGGAGAAATTTACAAACAACAATTTGTCAGAAAACATCGAACAATCAATGATTCTCTTATTTCATTTTGGCTTTTACTAGTTAAAACACTGTGCCAAAACTTTCCAAGAATTTATACATATATTATTTTTCTTCTTTTTTTTTCAGTTTTCCAAGAGAAAAACAAAAATGCAAAGAAATTACCAGGTTAACTATTGTTCCATGGTCATTTGTTAGCCTCTTTCTTCAACCTTGACACACATTTTGTTCTGTACATAACCAACAGCTCAAAATCAGGCATTTAACTTAAAATATATACATACATACATACATACACGCACACATACACACATGAACATCCATTGACAGGTATATATGCATGTGTATATGCAACTGTTCATTCTTTAATGTTTGTTTGACTGAATGAGCCAGCAAAATTTGGAATTTGCATCTTTTCTTAGACAAGTGATTTTTTTTCTTTTTTAAGACTGGTAACTCCATTTTTAACACCAACCACTCTAAGTGGGACTAGTATCTATATTTTTCTTTTTTTTTTGTGTCAGCTAAATTTGACATAGCTGAGGCAAGTTGAGTAAGGTTCCTTGCTGAAGGATATAATGTCTGTGGTATGGATTATATTTTTAACCATGTCTTATCAATCTGGCCATCAGTTCAGCTTCCTAACCACATAGCTATCATGCCTCTTTAGCCATTCTTAGCTTTAAAAAAATTAAAAAAGAATATAGAGGAAAAAATTTTTTTCTGTTTAAATCTTATGCCATTTCCTTTTATAATACTGTCTCTTCTGAGTTGAAATATGTGATGTGGTCAACCCAGAGTGGAGGATAAAACAAATGCTAGACAGAAATGAATGCAAGTTATATCATACAACAAAGTATGTTGGAGTGTGCGTGTGTGTGTGTATGTGGAGAAAGTATGGATGGGGTTGTGTTGGAATAGAGTCAAGAGAAAAGAAACCAACTTTTTAAAAGATGGTGAAATTAGAAGAGATAATTTATAGCCGTTCCCCAGATTTTGTATCTTGTTTAGTATCTGAGGAATATCTAAGCTTTTCTTTTTCTTTACTAACATCATTCGTGTCTTTCAATGTCTGCTCATTTTCAACTGGTATGTTGCTGGATTCCTTGCTCATTTCTGGAATATCATTGTTTCTTTTGATAGACTTATCTTTATGTCTTTTCTTGTGTTCTTTATCACGATTCTCTGAGCTGCTTTCCTCAAACTGATTCTTCTTATTGGCAACAGCATCAGCATTCTCAATATAATCATCATCAAAGTCTTCCTCAAAACTGTCTACTTCTGTATCAGGGCAACGGAGACATCGTGGTTCATTAAGACCATATCCAGGACATGTATTGCCCACACACTGACAACAACCATAATCATGAAACCATCGATATCGAGCTGCTCCCATTGACTTGCATGAAGCTTTACATTTACGTATGGAAGTGCACTGAGACATAAATGCTACTGTACAGTTCACCATATCAACCTTCTGAGTCATCTCGACAGAATGAGGACTACCTGCAAAATAAAATCACATATATTAAGGTTTAGGAATATCACAGAAATTAAAGATAACAAAAGAAATCTGTAGATATCTTAACTATTTTGCAAAACTGCAATGCATACCATTGACTAGTAACTCACCGTTACTGAAGCAAAGTGTTCTAAAGTTAAAATATAATAAAGTTGTCTTCTATTCAATTGCTTAAAAAGAAACACTAAGAATGAAAATTTCATTGATGTTCTTAATCATCTATTAAATTTGTTTAACAACCCACTAAGTGCGTTGTTATTTAATGGATCCCAAATGGATAGAGACGCAAGACCACTCATGCTACATCCTTAACCATTGACTATCAACTTCACTCCAAGATCGAACAGTTAGCATTGGAAAGAAAAGGATATTGAGCTATAATATACTTGTAACTACTTGATTCTGTAAAAGTATTCAGTATTACTCCATTAATGAAATTCTTTATTCGTAAGAAGAAATAATATATTGGTGTCATCACAAGTCAGACTTGTTGATAAAACTGAGATTTCAATTCAAACATAGTGATAAGCAGACAAATGTTTAATCTTTTAATGAATAAACTACCAAGTAACAAACCTATGAAAACTTGGAACAACTGAGGAATGTAGAATAAGTTTTCTGCCCAAGATGCATGCTGTGAAAGCAAAACTCATGATTTACAATCTGGCAGTTCAATACATTATAATCATAGCCCTTTACCTCCATCAATATTATGTAT
This sequence comes from Octopus sinensis, assembly GCF_006345805.1. NCBI lineage: Eukaryota > Metazoa > Mollusca > Cephalopoda > Octopoda > Octopodidae > Octopus > Octopus sinensis. The sequence continues at coordinate 68,848,811 of NC_043000.1, read as the reverse complement.
GCTACTTTATATTCTTGTGTATGAAAGGAATAGCAAAAAGAAGAGTATACTGAAAGCCTTGACAGATATCCATGAAGAAAAATTGTCCCATTCAAGAGAAAACCATCTTAATAATTGTATGTTAAACTGATGACTGATGAATATTAGTTGAACATCTAAGTTAAAAGCTTGGTACTGTAATGGTTAAGCAAAAAGGCTTTTTAAAAATTCAGACAAGTACAGTGTATATATTTGTGGTCAAATTATCATGAAAATTGGCACTATCACAGAAAAGGTTTAATATTTTTAATGTAAATAGTAATTTGTGCTAACGATAATGTTGTGCATATATGGTTGTTAATTTACTACATAATAGAAACTATAAAAGACATATACACCCAAATAAAATGGTAAAAAGAAAGATGTTAGTAATAAATATTAAATGCAGTTAATAAGACACGGATATATAAACATCACAAACAAAAAGTGAAAAAAATTTTTTCCTTGACCTTTTTGTAGCATTTTCATTATGATATTTACAGACCAGTTACACCCTTCAAAAACAGCTAGGTATGTATGAAAGTTAAAATAAAAAACAAAAAATCTCCAGAAATAAATTGCAAATATTCAGCAACACATGCACTGAATTTAATAGTGAACATTATAGAAAGTAAATAAATGCTAGAGGAAGGGATTCAAGTTTTCTTACTTAGATTAGTAAGTTCATAACTTCCTTTAAAACAAATGTCACTGAGAGTGTTTTGATTCAGGCAGTTTCAAGTGGTATAGGACTGATAGATACATGAAGTGTTGTACAGAATGTAAAGAAATATGCCCTTTATATAGAAAGCAAAATATGTTATACTTTTAGACAGTTTATACAAGATGCCAAATTATGAGAAGGAACTCAATATGCTGATAGGTTATTAGTGCATAAGTTATAACTGGTAAAAACATTCTCATTTAGAATAAACATTTAAAAACTACTTTGGTCCTAAAATCTTTCAATTATTTAGTGTTGTAGACTTTAACTGGGCACTGTGAGAGTTAAAAATTTCTGATCTTCAGCATGAAGTTGCTCAAATGGAACTATTTTGGGATTTGGGTATTAGCTTAACAGAAATAGCCTGTTACAGCAAAGGCATTTTTCTGGGGCATGCTCCCCACCCCCTACCTACTCTATCCCTTCTCATCTCCACCTCACACATCTGGTTGCAGTTAATTTGCCAAAGTTTATAAGTATACATTTAATGTGTCAAATACAAACCTCTTCTTTAGCTATAAGTATAAATAAATTAACTTTGCTTGCTCTGTTGCTATAAAGGATTAGAACAACAGTTATGCATGCATCAATGGAATATGTCTTTGTTTGCGTCAATGGAATATTTCTTTGTTTCTAAATAAATCATACTGATGAAAAACTAACCAATACACATTCACTATTTGAGAAAATTCTGAAGTATACATTTTAAATGTTTGTGAAAAAATTTCCTATTTGCCCTCCATTAAATGTGATACTTGATCATTCCCCCTTCTGTCTAATACCAACTTGTTTTAGAATATGAAGAATGTTTCAGAAAACATGAAAAGAATTATAGAAATGATACAGCAATATTTTAGGAGATGAGAATTTCAGAGAACTACTCTCTAAACCAAAATATACCAAAAAATTCTTAAGCTGTTTCAATTATAGAAGCGTTTGAGAATTAATCTATCTGCTCGTTGTGGAGGAAGGTTGAAACAAACAAATTAGAAAGAAAGAAAGAAAATTAAATCTAACAAAAATCTCAGAAGCATCAATAGTTCTATCTAATACTTTCTTCTAGTTATCTCTATGCAATATTGTCCTTCCTATATTTTTTTTACCTTCATTCATTTTCCACTTCTTAACTGCTTTGGTAGCAAATGATAACATATTAGTTTTGCAAAGTTTAGCCAAAATAACTGGGTCTGTTGTGACTCAGTGGTAACTTTTGAGCAAACCTACACCTATACAGCACATAGTTATGATTCACAAATCTAACCACTCCAGATATACAATACTTGTGCTTGATTGATGATCCCACTCTGACATATAGGTGGTTTATCAAATGGTTTGCAATATAGTATGTAGATATGTTATGTCTCTGCTATTGTTCCTGTAGGTCCTGATGGCAACCACAGTGAAGGCACAGGAGTTGATTCTGATCAAGATCTCTTCTACATTTATGTCTGGTGGTTCATCACGATCTCTTCTGCATTTGTATCTGGTGGTTTGCATTCTATGTGTCAGGGCATTTGAGGATAAAAAGCATGCAGAAGCAGAATTTGTGTGGATTGGAGATTGCCATAGCTAAAAAGCATGTCCATACATGTCTAGATCATCTATTTATAAGTAATTTTGTTTCATGGTTGGTCTGAGAAGTGTGGTCAGTGTGCAAGGTACAAAATGAACCATTTTGTGTTCTTTGTAGTTTGTTATTTACTGTAGAGAGATTGTAGGTTCAGGTATAAACCATGATGGCTATAAGATAATATCAAAGAAATGATTTACTATAATTAACAAAAGACCGCTATCAAACCTGGATCACATATCAAAAGTTGCAAAAGTGTATGAGGGCAGCCTGGGGGGGAGAGAGAGACTATAACAGAATATAGTCAATGGGATATATACATATATACAACACACTCATACGTACATATGTATGTAAACTAGTTTTGTTGTTTCTTTGTTATATATATATGTATGTTATATATATGTATGTAAACTAGTTTTGTTGTTGCTTCAGTATAATTGTGTACCATTTTGGTGTGAGTGACTGTGGCTTTAAATTGGTTGATCAGCTCCTTATTTCGCCTCATCTGACTATTATCTATTCCCTAATATGAAAAAACACTTGGCTAGGAACCAGTATCACAGGGACAATGACGTTATATCTGCAATTGATGACTTTTTTTATCTACAAGTTGAAAGCTTCTTCACCAATGGGATGTAAGTACTGCAACAACAATGGAAGAAGTGTGTGAACTGCAAAGGGGACTATACTGAAAAATAATCTTCATTTGGTCACATTCCATAAGAATATCTTGTCAGCTATGAACTTTTCATATAATGCTTAAAATTACGGTAGCTCTCAGTTTTCCATCAGTTGGTTATATAAGTTGAAAAGTTAATCTTTTCATGAATTGAGTATCAATACCATCATACTCAACATAAACAAACAACACACAACAGAAGACAAAAATACTAAGAGTTACTTATATACAACATTTCTATAATATTCACAGAAGAAATAGTAAAAAAAGCCAAATGATGCACAAACACACATGTTTGACTAACAGAAAGAAATAACAGGATTTAATGTACAAATGATATAGTAGATCCATCATTAACTCAGGTAGCTTGGGTCTTCTGTCTCTACATGACAAACACCAATTAACTACAAAGGTCACAAAACAGCGAACTTCACATGATCACAGCTTGTACACAGACTTTGTATACAGACCACACCTACAGATCACCTGCACAATGATATGAAAAGAAAAACTGAAAGACTAGTTGGACATGTGAGGTACATTGTTTACTCTAGCAAACTCCAGCCCTCACATTCCTGGTAACTAAATGAAAAAATCCCCACACAAGACTAAGACATATATAAAGCAGCCTAGATCACTACTACAACTGCAGCTAAAGGACACTATTTTCCATTCAACCCAAACAAATATAAAAACTCATAGACACAGGAATAGATATAGTCTCAAAGCCTTCACTGGCCCCAAACACTATGCTGCAGTAATGTATAAACAATGAATACAGAAGAGCAACTATCATGCTCAAACCAGATACATCTTGCTTACTTCTATAGCCTGCACTCATGCAGTCAACTACTGCATTTTGGAGTGTGCACATAACTCATACTTGTATATACTAAATGGTGAAATATCATAAACAAAAACAAAAAAAAATACAAAGATCCCACACCAATGCAAAACAGATGTAATGTACAAACAATTCTACACCAGAGGAGATAACATTGCACACATCTCATGAACATAGAGAGATACAGTTGGTGGTGCAGTAGAACTGGTGATGATAATGATGGTGAATAAAATCATATGAGTCATAATGGAACCCTACAACATTATACACTGTTCCTCCACACCAATATCTACTTAGATACAGTTTGTATCCTATATGCAAGACAATTCAGCAGCACAACACAGCATACTCAGTATACTCTCTGCACACAACACATACATTACATAATAACAACAAATAAATTAACACAGCTTACCCAGAACATACTATATAAGATTAACTCCCACCAAAACAATGCACCACACACTCCTCTATAACCAATATCCGGCATTATAATACATATAATTCTACACAGCTGCAAACCATTAATGCCATGCAAACCACATACCACATGCTAAACACCACCACCATTTCAAAACAAAAAATATAAATCGTCAATTACACAGCACATACAAAACATATTCACCACCCAACAATATAGTACAAGAGATGCTACACATTAAACAACAGAGGAAACACCAAACTGGCATTTCCAGAAACTCATCTCCAATTGCAGTGGTTCTCAACTGGGGTCCCTATGGGGGTTCATATATAGATTTTGTTGTTAAAATTTATGTGCAATAACTAGGTTATACTTCTACAATACATAAAATATATAAAAAAAATTTTTAATACAATTCCTCTTAATATTTCCTCATAAAAATCTAATAGGATTTTTTAAAACATAGAATAGCTTTGTGGGTCCACCCGAGTGAAATAGGAATCAAAGGGGTCCATAGGCAAAAAATAGTTGAAAAACATTGCCATATAGCAAAGCAAAGCTAACACAATAAACCAACACAAATCTACATCTGTCAAAATAATAGTGCAAATACCTCAGGAATATGAAAGTGTACTTGGTTATGCAGTAGGAACTTGCATGAAACTGTCAGCATGAAATTAATAACAATCCATACAAACAAGATAAAGGCTCACTTACTGGATATTTTTGTCTAGGACAACCAAAGAAAGAAGAGCCTCCTGACTGAAATATCAGTCCCAACAGATAATAATGTGTCTCTTAATGAAAAAACAGAAATTATACTAATATAAAGTAGAACTGAAAACAAACAATTCCTATGATAACAGGTGTCCCATGAATGATTAAAACTATATAGACAAATATATGACCAGAACCTTATGATCTATAGATACAACACAACTCACAGAAAATAGCACTAATAGACAAACACTTCATGCATATGATGAAAAGTACTGCCAATACATTAGAAAATGCATAACCAAACTAATTGAATTACTCAGGATGCATAGAGCAATACTTGGTACAACAGTAAATGCACACAACAGAAATGAACAACTGAATAATAATTCTTTCTAATTTCAGTACAAGGTCAGTAATTTTAAGGGGAGGGGTTAGTTGATTACATTGACCCCCCCAATACTCAACTGGTACTTATTTTATTGAAACTCGAAAGGATGAAAGGCAAAGTCAACCTTGGTGGAATTTGAACTCAGAACATAAAGACATGCCTCAAGAAGAAATGCCTCTTAACATGCTAATGGTTCTACCAGTTTGCTGGCTTTATTATTATTATTTTTTATTATTATTATTATTATTATTATTATTATTATTATTATTATTATTATAATAATAATAATAATAATAATAATAATAATAATAAAATAATAATAATAATAATAATCAGGCACTGGGTCTCATTTCTTCTGATCTTAACTGATTGGAAGTGTTATTATGTACATGCTTTAGAGCAAATATTTTGCTCAATACCACAGATTTGCTTGTCACTTGTTTGATCAGTTGAGCATGTCCTGTGGTGGCTGATAATATGTGCATCTCTGATCACAAGCAAAAGTAGTATGAGAGCATAATAGCCATGTGTTGGAGAGGAATTCTTTGGGGCTTGAATAATTCACCTCCAGAAATACGAGTATTTCGTTCAACACCCTTAAACAACCCTTATTCAGGAACCTTTTGAGTGGGATGGGCTACTTGAACTGAAGAAAATTCTAACTGGGCGCCACCTGCAAGGTCATGCACTATTTATCTTGATATGAGATCAGCATGGTTGTGATGCATGTGCCTGATGTGCTCTTATCAAATGGTTAGTCATAATGGGTATACTGAGCTTTGTATATTTTACTCCAGTGTCACTTTGATGGCATGCACTGCTCCCTCACTCAATAATAATCCTTTCTAGTAATGGCACAAGGCCAGAAATTTGGTGGAGAGGGATAGTTGATTACATCAATCCCAGTGTTTCACTGGTACTTAATTTATTGACCATGAAAGGCAAAGTCGACCTCAGCGGAATTTGAATTCAGAATGTAATCTTTTCTATTCTAGGCACAAGGCCCAAATTTTGGGGGAGGGAGGCAGTAAATTAGATCGACCTCATTATGCAACTGGTACTTAATTTATCGACTCCAAAAGGATGAGAGGTAAAGTCGACCTCAGCAGAATTTGAACTCAGAACGTAAAGACATGAAATACCGCTAAGTATTTTACCTGGTGTGCTAATGTTTCTGCAAGCTCACTGCCTTAATAATAATAAAACTTTATCATTGGATATGATAAAAATTATGACTTCTCAGATCTAACTGAGCTATAAGGTCTGGTCCAAGCCAGATCCTAAGAACCTTAATCAAGCCTGCAGTCTATAGACAGAAATCACACCTGGCTGGTATGGAATTTACTTCTCCAGATACTGAGTTGCAAGCCTACCATCTTGTAAGTGTTCATCCTCTGCAGCAATGGCTCCAAAACAAAAACATACCACAGAAAGAAATAATAATAAAAAAGATAAAAATAACAACAGTAACAGACTCAAAAATTCAAATTTTGAGGGAAGTGCCTAGTCAATTATATCAGTTCTAGGGCTTAAAATGTACTTATTTTATTGATGATATTCTGCAAGTATAATATTTTTACATATACACATAAATATTTTATTTATATCGGAGGTTTACAATATTCTTATTTTTCCAAACCCAGACCCATAGGGCATTTATATATATATATGTCCATACCCATTACTTAGAAATGTTAAAATTCATTACTACTGGGGAAAAACAACAGAGTATCTACCTAAGAGTTAATGTCAGATCATAGCGAACTATGATATTTCATTGATTCTTGGGAGAATGCTTTGAAGCACTTTCTTGTGTTCATACTGTAAACACATGTGTGTCTATGAATGTGAAAAAGTGAGAAAGAGAGACCTGTAAAGCACAGAAAATTGTAATCAAAGCCTTATCATTACTAGTAACCTGATGACATTATTTAATATTTTTACTTAAGAAAATAGGATCAGCACCCATTGAAAGAACAAAAATCATTACAGAAGTCACTGTAACTATTCTAATGAAAAGAATTACTTACGCATTCCAACTCCTGCTTCCATTTCAGAAAGTCTGTCCATTGTATAATGGATCGCATCTGACCGAACTTGATAGTGGTAAGAAGCCCATCGCTTAAGTACATCCTCTTCCATTGTTAAAACATTGAACAAGTCTGGAATGGGATCCTTAAGGATTTCAATTGAACTACTTTTATAGGGGACTTCATTTGGATCTGGTGGAGGACATAAACCTAGAAAATGAAAAACATAATAATTTTTCTGAAAAAGAACATCTTTTTAAGAAAAGGTAAGACAAATGCCTTATACATAAAACTCATGCATCTGATACATTAATACTCCATACAAACAACACCTTAACATACACGAAAAGTAAAAGACTTTAAAGAATGGTACAAAAATAGATGCATCAGTACTGTAATTAAAATCTCCACAGTTAAAATAATCCATTCACCTATGAAACTAACTTTACTAAAATAACTCCTCTCCAGACATCATTTCCTGCTCCACACATCTATCCCTAACAAAATGAACAACCCTCAACTCTGCTCTGACCATCCATCATCTTCTTCAAAATGCACATATAAATAGCCAAAACAAAGCCACTTTCATAAACTTTTTAAAAATTCTAGAGGTATTACATTGCTAAGATTCAGAATTACATTTTTCAAAATCCAACAACAACATTATCAGTAATGTAAAAACAGCATGACACATTCAACAAAATAACTGTAGAAGTTTCCTCACAACATATCCTCCATGACAACAATAACAAGCACCCCCATCCTACTACAAAACTGAAATCTTAATATGATAAAAGCACAAAGACAACATCAAACATAACACCACATGCAACAGAAATATCTTGTATCTTTAATTATTTTTCATGATGGTAGAGTAGTATTTGAGGAAGAGTTGAGTGTAATGCCTTACTGGTTGAGCAACCACATAGAGGCCTCCTAAACTGCCTCCAAACACCCAGACACATATACAATACTTTAAAGTAATGTTACAATTACACCCTATAAACACTATCTCTTCCATTTAACTTACATAAGCATAAGAAACAAGAACACATACAGAGAAATAGCTGCAACATAACAGCTGCACTGGTTCTAAACACTATGTAGAGATGCACACTACCAATATATGCAACTCTTACACTGTGACCAAATCCACCTGACTTGCTTCTATTGTAGCCATCATCAGAATTAGGAATAGGCTGGATAGTGGAGAGAGTGTAGATATATCCAGTGTCACATTGCATCTGATATAATTCATCAGTGTAGGTTGAGCATGCAGCATACTAGATGAAGACATTATATAAATGGATCAATGAGCCATGCCTCATTGTTTGGTTTACTACCTGCATGTGATAGTACTTCTTGATTAGGTCTGACCTGAAGCTAATCAACAATAACAGAAATATAATTGAGCATTAATCCTTTTGTTACCAAACTGCCCAAGACCACCTTTGCTTCTAATGATACAAACTTTCTATATAAAGTGATCTAAATTAAAATTCCATATTAATTTATGTCCCAGCTTCGTTATGACATGGATGTTTTAGTAAATTTAGCATTGGATATGATAAAAAAAAATGTATGAACAAAAATGTAAAAGCCATATCTGAACTCACAACACTACACACTATCCAAAAAATAGCCCCACTAGGAAAAGCCCACATCCTATGCAAGTTACTATCAATTTAACACCATAACATTACTGAGGAAAGGTAGGCATTAACCAATTCAGTCCAACTTTTAAAGGATAATTTCTTCTTTGCCCATTTCTAAGTGAAACAAATCCCCTTGCTTATGACTTCTCAGATCTAACTGACCTATAGGTCTGGTCAAAGCCAGACCCTAAGCACCATAAGCCTGCAGTCTATAGACAAAACTGAAATAAAGAGGGTGTAATCCAACAGAAATTTAGTAAAAGGGTTAAACAAAACAAGGAAATAACAATGAAATACTATACTCCCACCAAACCTAACATGTTTACCTCCAGAGCCACTACTTCAATCTAATAGGAGAAGCCACTAAATGGTAGTTGTTTTGCTAAAATCAGCAACTAAATTTCCTTTAAATAACACCTACTACCTTTTAAATGAAGGAACACATTGAAAACTATAGTTCTGGATTTCCAGTACCCAGGAAAAGAAGTAGTAATGGCTGGAATAGCTTTGATAGTATGTGCTCAATAATGCTGACCTAATGCCCAACAAAAACAATTAATGAATGAATGAAGGAACCTTTATGTGATTGCTTAACCTGCAATGAAATACAGCTGTTTTCATGTCTTTCCTTTTTGGTGATCAGTGAGGACAAATATGCTACCATCATTGTGTACATACTCTTCCCCAATGTATTGATTCACACTATTACACTGCTTTGCAGTATGCAACAGGTCATTCAAATTGCAGATGTTGACAGAGTAACTCTTCCTCTGTACAAACATACTACTCAACATAATTTCCATTACAGGTAATGTATTTGTACCATTGCTGAATTCAAAAAAATTCAGGTGTGCATTGTTGTACCTACATCTTCACAACCTCATTTGTGCCATCAAATTATTGCTCCTAAAGACTTTGAAGACTCCTAAAGTCATTGAATTGACCAAGTGGTAGTTGGAGGGCACCAGGTTCAGGCTATTGAGTGAATGGGGAAATCAATGATGAGCTCAATTTGCAGATTTCTTCTCTAATTCTCAGATATAGCTCTGAGAAATAGGCCATTGGCAGACAGGAGTTCCCACAGCTCATTTAAAAATCCTTTATCAAGACCTGGACTACTATAATAAGGCACTGAGAACTGAGCCTAGATGGACATCTACCTGCATGCTAAATTCCTCATTGAACTCATTACTAATTCTCATTATGCTAATACCATTTACTTGGCTTGACTGGTGCTCAAAAGCCATTTAGCTACACCTAATTCTCTAAGAGACTACTAGATTACAGAGTGGTGCTCAGCCAAAAACCCTCTTCAGATTGATGAATATCAAGTACAATGGCTTTCTCATACCCAGGAGCTTCTGAAATTATTTCTCTAAAAAGGGAGCATTAGCAGTACCACATCTTGATGCAAACAGAAACAACATTGCAGAAAAGTTGGTTCTCTCCCGAATCAGTTGTGCAATAACTTTGTTACTTCCATACAACAAAAGCATCAATTTGATGTCTGTATAAGTAGCTTTGGTTATATTTTGCATAATACATTTCATTTTGACAACATACATACATATCTGTTGTATATAATTTGTGTATCTTTGACATGTGTGTTATGAGCATCTATCTCTCTATATCTCTCTCTCATCTCTCTCTTTCTCTCTATATATATATATGCTGCATTACTAAATGAATTCCATTAGATAAAGAATAACTGAATAACTCTTATGTATGCAGCAATGCTATGCCTTTTGTTGGCTGTCATATTCCAAATGGGAATACTGACATCAGCAAGGCTGATTCTGAGTTGAAAATCCCACATAACCATATAGGGATTAAAATTGAATTATTTTTACTCCCACATTGCTACAACAGCTTCTTCCTGAAACATTTCTTTGACCTTGAACCTGTTGATGATAACAGTTCAATGTACCCTTTACTATCAGATTGACTATACAAGTCACTCACCTGTGTATCTCCTGCATTACTGAATATTTTCAGCATTTCAACAACTTTCCTTGGAAGTACAGCTTCTTTCCCTGCCTTCATATTTTTAACTCCACTTTTAGCTATTAACTATCAACTTTAATAATTGGTCTTCCTGTTGAGGATACTTAGGGTAGGCCATCTCACTTTCAGGCAGTCAGCAAACTCCCATACTGCTATTTCTATGCCTCTTTCTTTTTGGCACCAGTGAGGACAACTGTGCCTCTTAACCATTGTGCACATACTTTAACCAGCTTTTGGATTTATACTATTACATTACTTTGCAATATGAAACAACTCAAAGCTGCTGATCCTCTTACTGCAGAACACTGGCCAACTTTTTATTTTCAGCTCCTTGCTAGAGATATCTGACATCTAGTTTCTTCTATTGTTTCTTGTTCTCTTTCTTTTAATCTTTCTCTCTCGAAACATATATACATATATATAATATTCTTAAGTCTTTGACTTGAAATCTGAAGTTGTTAAGCTGGATACTGAGCCCAATATGATGTTTTTAACATTCTTGTATAAACAAAGTTGTTTTTAATTTTGTAAGCTTTAATACAAACTACCTTGATCAACATTAATAAACATACATCAAGGAATGCATCTTTATGTTTTCATATTATTTTGCCAACTATTTACAAAAACCTAAATACACATCTTTTGATACTCTGTGTCTCTTGTATCAAGTGTATCTAATATAGATGTGTTGCCTTAGCAACACTGAAGACAGTTTATAGAAGCTACCAAACTTAAAATCTCTTCTTAAGTGGCATGTTTATAAACACCTTTGGCCTGATCAACTGCCAAAATGTCTAACTGCAAGTATTACAGTTGCTCTCTAAAGAAATATAACTTTCTTCCTTTCTCCTCCCTTCCTCCCACAAACACTATTTATACAAGTAAAAAGCAAATAGTTCTTGCTTATAGCCAAACATTTATGTACTTAAAAGTACGAAGCAAAATTTTTTGGTAGGTACCTAGCTATAAAAACCAAGACCAGACTACTGGAAGAAGATGAAGAAGACAGAGGAGGAGGAGAAGAAGAAGAAGGAGGAGGAGAAGGAGAAGATGATGATGATGATGATGATACTGCAATCTGAATTTTAAAATTTGGTTTTAGTGTTTGTCAGTTTGTTAAATCAATAAGGACACACCAGTGTCCTTATTGCATAACCTCAACAATATATAGTAGGAAGTGGAGGAGAGAAGCAACATAACATCAATATAGAACACTGTAACTGAAGAGGAGATGGTGAAAGGAGTTGTGTTATTTTGACCGATAAAATAACACATTAATAAATTCATGACTCCTTTTCTTAATGAAGTTGAAATAAAGACAGTTCAAGTTCTTTAAGATTGTTTTATTGATAAATTTAAATAGATTTAATCAATATTTGATGAGATGCTAGAGAATATGACTGTCAAACTAGACAAAAGTACTTGTCCCATTAAAGTAGCATTCTTTAATTAAAGTTATTTTCATAATCATTGAAATCATGGTAAACTAAGCACCAAAATTAATAAGACTCACATTGCATTATCAGATTCAGCATACAAAATACAAGCGACAGAGTGAATGATTCTGACCAAAAGACAGATACCCTCATTTAATTGCTTGATACAAAGTAGATTATAAAATGCATGTATCACATGTTTGGTACCTGCTAAATGATAGTGAAACCAGAAGATGCAAGGGTATGATTAGCTGGTTCGTACAATATCTACTCAAGTGGTAATCTAATTGGGACAGGACTAAAATAATCAACTGGTACCTTGAAGAAATAGACTGTAAGAGCGAAAACTGTGAGGATTTGGAGCTGTGAAGCGAAAACTGTATGGATTTGGAGATCAATAAAAAAAAAAAGTATCATTAAAATATAGCTTATTCTGATAGGGATAGATATAAAATATATGACTTAGAATGACTAAGTGGGCTAATATGAAAGAAGTGTACACAGAAAATACAAAGCTGTTTTGCTAAACTAACATACTAGAAATATAAAAATATTTGTGAAACCAATAAAAAATAAAAATGGCTGAGTTTATGAGAAGTCATAATACCCCACCACTCAATCAAAAAAAAAAGAAAGAAAGAAAAAGAAACAATTATGATTAAAAAGGGTTTAAGCATAACATTGAGCTGAAGTTTAGTTGAGAATGTTAAACATAATGAAAGAGTTGCGTGGATTGTATTTAAGAAAACTTTGGTGAGAATTAGCTACAGAAAAAAGAACCAAATTAATATATCTGAAGATGGGCTTTCACAAATTTGAATTAACTAATCAAATATTTTACAGTCATATCTCATCAAATTCAATCTGTTTCCAACTGTAATAAACAGGAAACAGTGCCTACACAATGTAAGTCAGAGAATTTGAACTTATGAATAATTCCACATTTGTAATCCAACACTTTAACCACTTAGCATGCATACATTTGAAACCAATATAGAAACATCTATCTATTTGAAGTTAAAAACTTCACCATGATACCATGATGTCAGCAGCAGTTAATGATAGAATATATGCAGAGGTGGGATACAGACAGTGTAATTGAATAACCTTTTTGATTACTTTTTATCAGCATAGAAAGAAGCATTGAAAGAATTAGCTTCAAAATCAGGTTATCAGTGGTGATTCTTATTCTCATTTCTAAATATACACAAATAATTATAATGATTATCAAATTAACTAACAGCTGCTTAATTTTTACAGTAGTAAGAATTACTGGTGGTTAGAGAGCAATGTACTTTATTAAAGTATGCACTTGTACAGAGTAAAATGGTTAATGTGAAATACAACTTAGCATGTCAGACATCACCTTTTCCTCAGAAGTTTGAATGTTCACCTTGAACAAGTAGTAATGCACATGAAACCTCTATTCAAAATTGAGTCATCATGATAATGACAGCATGCAGGATATGAGATGAGTGTGACAGAGGAGAATCTTCTGAGCATGATTAAAATTATAAGTAATCAAATTTTCAATGAGATAATTATACTACAAAGAGGAAATCTTCCAACAAACCAACACTGTTAGAATTAAATCCATACTATACAAATATGAATTAATAGGATCCTATGGAGATGACTAGAGTCTTCTCTGTAAAAGCTTGTTTGGACAGCTACACTAAAGTCAAAACCTGGCCAGAGAACAAGTGAAGCAGTTCAAAGACTAGCTAAAAATCACTTCGACGAAGAGTAACATATATTCTTCAAGAATGAAAGACATTGTTAATTACGGCTTATTTTGGTGGCCTCACTGCTTGACAGATACTGAAGCTATAGAGGAGGTATGCACTTACCACTACAAAGAGAAACAAGCAAAGAGGCATGCAGTAATATTTGGCCTTTCTAACCAAATGTGTACATGCCTCATGTGCAACTAAACCTGCAACATATAGTTACCAAATGACCACTAATGAAGAAGATTTGGTAGATAATCATAAGCAAGTAAGCAGGTGTGTGTGTATGATAGCTCACCTGTTAAATTTGATGAGTGGTTACGCTCATACTAGACTAGTACAAGTTTTTCTTTTGTTTTCTATAGTGGAAAAGAGCTACATGCACACCAAATTCACTTTCTCATTCTTACACCATATGCCTAGTTGCAAGATAAAGCCAAAAGAACTGAGCTTATACCAGAATACAAAAGACAGCCAGAATAGCTCAAAGGATCTCCAGACCTCACAGTACTATTCAACTTGGTGTGTCAAGGATACAAAATATTATTCTACATTTTCCATTGTTGCCACCCATACATGTTATGTTCAGTGACTTATTGCTGCCAATTTTGGGGCAGTGGAGATGATGGGTACTTATTTCTTCAATACGTCATTTGAATGAAATATGAACATGTTACTAACTACACATGCACACACACTTAAAATGCAAGTGTACACATTATTCGATGGTCACTGACTCAGCCAAGCTTATCTTCTAGAACAGTGGTTCCCAAACTTTTTTGGGTTGCCGGCCCCTTGACACCCAGGCTACATTCCTTGTGCCCCCACCCCAAGTAACCAACACAAACATAGACCTCTTTCTGAAGCAAATTCAAAGCAACTGTATTTCACAAATTAAACAACCTAACAAACTCATTATTTTGTTGTTTTTACATGTATCATTATTGCCCCACATTTTACATGAATTGCTACCTATTATTGCTCCACTTTTCTTCAACACCCCCTTGGAACTTTCCACTGCCCCTGAGAACCACTGCTCTAGAGAGTCCCAAATCATTCTTCACCAAACAAGTTTGGTAGGGTTACCAGTTAGTGACTGATGAACCGTGCAACAAATTGTACTAGGTTATATGTCACAAATGATTTGATGTGTGTGTATGTGTGTTACACACTTTATAAGGTGGTTTGTTAGGAGGGCTATTTAGCCATGGAAACAATGTTAAAGAAATGAAACATACAGGTGGGGTGGGTAGTAGTCTGACCAATCTAGAAGGGCAGGAACTGTGAATAAGAACTGACTTGGACTGCAACAATTTATCCAATGAGTTTACAGCAGATGTAAAATGATGATGATGATGATGACACACACACACACATATACACACACTATCAACAATACTACAAAAGCAGGAACTGAAGACAGCAAGATGTGCAACTTACCTACACAAGAACAGCATTCTGCATAAAGGCGAGATAAGCAGATCTGACAGTCATTACAACAGGTGCAATTCTTTTTGTCTGTCATATCGCATTCACAACATTTGATTAGTTGACATTTACTTACTCGACTTGCACAGATGGCATCATTGCAGGCTGCTGCAAGCGTAACAAGATAAAGCGCAGCTGCAAATCCCAGCAACAGTCGCTGGAGTAATCTATCCATGTTTTTTAATTTATTTGGCTGCAAAAATAAAAAAAATTAAAATATTCAGAATAATTTTTTTAATAAAAAGCATAAATTCAGAAGTTTACAGTAATTAAAAGTTTTTTTGTTCTTCTCTTTCTCAGAATCATAGGAAGAGAAATAGTTTGGAGAAGTCCAGTTAATAATTACATCCCATTATTATATGATAGGTTGCAGTAGTGGTGGTTGTTTAAACCAAAGTTAACCCTGATCAAGCAGATCAATGATCAAAGACTTTCCCACTGTGACTAACCTGTATGTTATTCCAAAATAGTATTAAACTAAGAGTATATTATCCTATGTATTTTTCCTTTTAAAGGATCATGGATGTGATTTGAGCCTCTATGTAATGAACAAGCTATAGCTCTCAGGCTAGGTCTGGCCAATCAGCCAAAATTATCCTCTCCACGGTTATTATTATTAATCTTCATTAATTAATTTTAAAATACAAGAATTCTATAGAGTAAGGTGGCTTGTGATCCCTTCATGGATGTAAGTGTAAAATGGCAGCTGAATTCTAATGTAGAGATCCCTTTTGATTCAATTACATGACAGGTTGAGGGAGATACCTCATCTCATTTGTAATATTTATTCATATTGGTTTCAAATTTTGGCACAAGGCCAGCAATTGTGGGGGAGGGGGAAATCAATTACATTGACCCCAGTGTTCAACTGGTACTTATTTTATTGACCCCCGCCCACAAGGATATGTTTATTCATATTAAATAAAATGAAAACCTTCCGCCTTCTATTTTAATAGTATGACCCCGAGGGGAAGTTAATGTAATTAAGAAATACTTCTATATCAAACCTAGAGGAGTTTGTCACAGCAGATAAAAATATTAAAACTTTAAGTTAGGACTAAAGTCACAGAAAAACAAAATCAAACTATTCTAGCCTAAATATTAGCACATATGCCTATCAAAATACAAAATTGATTGGAAAATATATTGATAAAAGCTCAGATAAATACAAAATATGAAATTTGAAATTAATACACCAACCAATACTTCTACTTAAGACTAAAACATTTACATACTGCCACATTTGTGAGCTTATGTGAAAGTGAATGTCTAGATGTATTTATTCTAGTAACAATGTATTAGTGTGAGCAGAAGCATGGTAATTCATTGGCAGAGAATAATAATTGACAGTTTACATGAGACCGGTTTGAACCTTGTCAGATATACTGTTATAGGAAATGGGGTTTCAGAATTTTACAAATATATATCAGAATGGACTATTGATAGAGCTGCTACATGGATGCACAAATGATTAAAGATAACAGCTATATTTCTTTCAAATCACATCCTAGTGTCTTAAAAAAAAGGAATACATTTAAAACAAGATTGTCATGTTTGGATGTTTAATTATAGTCTGTTTAATTATAGCTGACTTGGGCTAAACAAGAACCACCACCACCACCACCACCACAATTAGGTATAATAGAAAAGTCACTGAAAATTTTAGGGATCCAAATCTGGTTTAAGAAGTTTGCTTTGCTAACATGCAGTTTCAGGGTTGGTTCAACAGCATAGCATCTTGGACAAAGGACTTCTATTATAGCCTTGGTAGCCCAATCCTTCAGAGTGAAATGTGTTAAGGCAAAATCTATAAGAAGCATGTCTGGTGTGAGTATATGAGACATATGCATTTGTGTGCATCTGTGATAATATTTAGGGTTTGACAAACAAAACAATGAAATAAGTACCAGAAGTTAAATAAAAAAAAGATAAGTACTAAGTCTGATATGATTAACTAAGCATAAAGGTAATGCCCCAACAGAGTCACAGTCCAAAGACTGAAACAGCAGGAGATTAACAATGCGACTACATTTAGCGCATAAGTTACTATACATTTGAAGACTATACAAAGGGATCCAGTCATAATATAAACATTACAGATATGTATTTAAAGGAAATTAATGATGTACACAACAAATAGTGCCTTTATCATTCCAGCATGCATAAAAGTAGGTTATTTATGAAAATTTCCCCCTTCATTTGTTAAACAATGGATTAGATAAGAAATAATTGAAACTTTTCCATTGATAAACATTAGACTGGTTTAATTATTTCTATAATACAATAATATAATGTATTGGAAGTTTTAGCAAAAGAATTACACTTTAAAAATGATACAGAAAAGCATGCAGAATAAAGAAACAAACAAAAAGAAAAAAACTATATTCCTGTGCATAGATAGATAGATAAATAGACACATGGAGAGAAAGACAGAGTAAAATAGAGATTGAGGAAGTGAGAATAAAAAGAAAAACAAAACGGGGTGGGGGAAAGAAGACTGGCCAAACAAAGTAATACATCCATTGTGAAAAAAATACATATTTTATGAATGCATACACTCACATAACCCTTTTACTATTTGTTCATTTTTTTTTTTTTTTTTTTTGTAATTAAAGAACAAGAGTGAATGTTTAAAAAAAGGGTAAGAAAGATTACAAAAAACATACTTTAACTTGAAGTAGGTGGCTTCTCTAGTAAGAAATGAAGAGAATCTTAGGAGCAACAATAATAGCAGTGAAAGCAGCAGCCAAAAAACACACAAGATACTGAAGCAGAGCAGTTGTGTTAAGGCTGTACATTCAACTCTCACTGCATTTCTTTGGTACCTCAATAGCTCACAACTAGCAGTAGGTGATTTAATTAGTAGCTTGTAGTTGTCCTAATGGCTATTGGTTGCTTGGATTGGTTGATTGGTCAGTAAAAAAAGAGAAACAGAGAGGGAGGGGAAAAGTGAGAAAGAGAAACAGAGAAGATGGCAAAAAGGGAGAGAGAGAGAAGGAGAAACAGAGAGGGAGGGAGAGAGAGAAAAGTGAAAAGAATATATAATACAAAATAGGAAGTCATTTTAATAACAGCTTAGACAGGAATAGAAGAATATATGAAAGGGATTTGTGAAGAAGAAGAGAAAAATAAACTGAAGAATATTAAGTATAGATATAAAGTTTGAGGGTGGGAAGTGGAGAGAGAGAGAGAAACCAGAGGAAACTAATGGGGGTGGAAAGAATATAAAAAAAAATGAGTGATCACTGATACAGAAAGGAAGCAATTATATACATGTATATAAAATTCTATAAAGCTTTTACTGCTTTCAGTTATTCAACTGTGGTCATGCTGGAGCATCATAGCCTCCAGGTATTTTATTTGAATACATTATACATCAAACCCCCAAACTCAGTTTGTCAAGCTCAAAAATGTGGAAAAAGTAGAAATGAATGGAAATTGAAGACAGGCAGATATTTACTCTGCTAATTTATTGATGATGCTATTTTACTTAGCATTTTATGTGTGTTTGTATATATATCAACATCATTTAATTGCTGTATTCCATTCTAGCATGGGCTGCATGGTTCCTTAGGATCCAGCTAGCCTGAGGACTTGTTGGTCTCCAGTGTCTGCTTTGGCAAGGTTTCTATGGTTGGAAGCCCTTCATGGTGCCAACCACTTTACAGAGTATACTGGGTGCTTATCTCATGGCACCAGCACTAGAGAGAGAGGTGTGGGATTACCAAATGACTCACAAGACAAGATCCCTTGACAAAGTGGGGATGCAGTAATGAGTGAGGTGGTTTTCTGCAAGGTGTAGAAAAGCTAAAGCAGGAGAGAAGGACAAGAACAGGTATCTTGCTGGGTACACTAGCAGAAAAAGGAGACAAGATGGTGGAGATGAGGTGTCAGGGAGTACTCTCAAGGCATAAGAAAGTGGGAAAGAGGGAATAGCGGCAGAGAATTGAGGATGGCTGGGTGGGTTGGTAGGGGGAATGAAGTGAAGTGTGGTGGGGAAACATGTACACAGAGGTAGATAAGGTGAGTTACATAAAGTGGGTGTTGATGGCAGAGATGAGAGAGCATTCAGTAGACATATAATGGTAAGGGATGATATTGGGAGTGTGAGATGGGTGACAAGGACAGCAGTTTGAAAACAAGGGATTCTTGATAGTACAAAAAGGAAGAATATGTGCAGTTCTGCTTTCATATTATTACAGCAGCGGAGAAATAGTGCTGGAGTCAGAGGAAGAATGGAGGGTTTTATTACAAAAGTTAGTTGCTAGGAAAATTTAACAGGTACAAAATAAGTATTGGGGAAGGAGGTATAGACATTGCCAATATGCTTTTGGGACCTCATTCTTGCCGAGATGAATAGGTCTTCACAAGTATGGCAAATTGCCATCTATCTCAGTCCTTTCTCATCTCCTCTGAGGTTCAACAACATATTTCATGTACCCAAATATGCATATATATATATATATATACATACGTATATATATATATAAGTACATACATACATATATTTTATTTATATTATTATATGATTGAATGCCATGCATCCATTTCCAAGTAAGTTTATCTTAATAATTTTGATGCGACTTGCCTCCTTTCGTTTTCTCTCTCATCCTTTCTCTAAGTCTTTTTTTCCCCTTCACCGTTTTCTCTCTTTCTCCTATACTCTCTCTCGTTGCTCACATGTGACCATCGTCCATTTTTTTTTACCTCACGTGATCATCTTTCTTTTCATTCAGCCTGCTGTACAGCCCAAATGCATAATTATATGTCTCCTCTTCTATTTTCACTCTTGTCAAAGACAATATTCCTCCAGTATTCACTACCTTACCTTGTCAGGCCTAATGGCCCTCCATGTTTGTTTTTGTTTGGTTTGATGTATATCTCCACTGTCCTGTTTTTTGTTACCAACTTTGACCCTATGCAAATCCCAAATTTTATTTTGGTTCATGGGAGCAACTGATTTTCGAAGTCTCATTTTGTCATTAAATGAGTGAAATGAGGAGATGGACAGCAGACAACTGATGAAGGATTGTTCTTTATGTTACTTGTCTTGTTTTCCATTTGTTCCTCTTGTTGTCTGTATACCCAAATTTCATATTGTTTACGTTTTGTGATGTTCTGTACCCATATATGCATATATATATATATATATATATATATATATATATATATATCATCATCATCATCATCATCATCGTTTAACGTCCGTTCTCCATGCTAGCATGGGTTGGACGGTTTGACCGGGGATCTGGGAAGCCGGAAGGCTGCACCAGGCTCCAGTCTTATCTGGCAGTGTTTCTACAGCTGGATGCCCTTCCTAACGCCAACCACTCCGTGAGTGTAGTGGGTGCTTTTTACGTGCCACTTGCACAGGTGCCAGGCGAGGCTGGCAACGGCCACGGTCGGATTGGGGTATTTTATGTGCCACCGGCACGGAAGCCAGACGAGGCGGTGCTGGCATCGGCCACGAGTCGGATGGTGCTTTTTACGTACCACCAGACCAGGGATCCTGGCTGGTTCAATTCGATTTCTATTTCGCTTGCCCCAACATGTCTTCGCAAGCAAGGGGGTTGGCATGGGTGCCTGTTGTACGGTCAGATTGGTGTATTTTACGTGCCACCGGCACGGAAGCCAGTGGAGGCGGCGCTGGCATCGGCCACGAGTCGGATAGTGCTTTTTACGTACCACCAGACCAGGGAACCTGGCTGGTTCAATTCGATTTCGCTTGCCCCAACATGTCTTCGCAAGCAAGGGGGTTGGCATGGGTGCCTGTCTTACGGTCAGATTGGTGTATTTTACGTGCCACCGGCACGGAAGCCAGTGGAGGCGGTGCTGGCATCGGCCACGAGTCGGATAGTGCTTTTTACGTACCACCAGACCAGGGATCCTGGCTGGTTCAATTAGATTTTGACTTCGATTTCGATTTCGATTTCGCTTGCCCCAACATGTCTTCGCAAGCAAAGGGGGTTGGCATGGGTGCCTGTCGTCGGATGAGGTTCTATATCGACTTCGCTTGCCTCAACAGGTCTTTGTGTCCAAGGGAGGAAAGGCATTCATAAGTGGGCTGGGCTCACTTGTCCTGCCTGGTCTTCTCACGTACAGAATATTTCCAAAGGTCTCGGTCGCTGGTCATTTCCTCAGTGAGGCCTAGAGTTCGAAGGTCGTGCTTCACCACCTCGTCCCAGGTTTTCCTAGGTCTACCTCTTCCACGGGTTCCCTCAACTGCTAAGGATTGGCACTTTCTCACACACCTATCTTCATCCATTCTCGCCACATGACCATACCAGCGCAATCGTCTCTCTTGCACACCACAACTGATGCCTCTTAGGTACAACATTTCTCTCAAGGTGCTAACGCTCTGTCGAGTATGTACACTGACATTACACATCCATCGGAGCATACTGGCTTCATTCCTCACGAGCTTACGCATGTCCTCGGCAATCACAGCCCATGTTTCACTGCCATGTAGCATGGCTGTTCGTACACACGCATCATACAGTCTGCCTTTTACTCTGAGCGAAAGGCCTTTAGTCACCAGCAGAGGTAAGAGCTCCCTAAACTTTGCCCAGGCTATTCTTATTCTAGCAGTTACACTTTCAGCGTAATGTGTATATAATATATATATACACATTACCTGTAACTTAGCGGTTTAGCCTAAGAGACTGATAGAATAAGTACTAGGCTTCCAAAGAATAAGTCCTGGGGTTGATTTGCTCGACTAAAGGCAGTGCTCCAGCATGGCCACATTCAAATGACTGAAACTAGCAAACGAGTAAAAGAGTAGATACATATATATATGTATGTACATATATGTATGTATATATGCATATATATATACATTTTATGTATATTATTATATGACTGAATGCCACGCATCCATTTCCAAGTATATATATATATTGTATATGTATGTATATATTGTGTGTATATATATATATATATATATATATTTTGTGTATATATATATATTGTGTGTATATATATATATCAGATCCCCGGTCAAACCGTCCAACCCATGCTAGCATGGAGAACGGATGTTAAACGATGATGATATTGTGTATATATATATATTGTGTGTGTGTGTATATATATATATATATATATATATATATATATATATATATATATATATATATATTAATAGTTAACGCCAAGCTAACAGAGCAGTCCAGGAAAATAGGACAAATGCTAGCTAGGTGATACACGGACCTGTGTCCATTATAACCTTCGAACAGGGGAGGTCAGACGCTTCCCCTTGCTGGTCTGGCATCTACAGACTAGTTTCGGGGTATTTGCCCCTTATCAATGTAGACCAGCTGGACCCAGCAGGTGTTGCTGCTGACCGTCTGTTTGCAGGATTATTTAGCTAAATTCAGTGGAAGACATCAACTGGTTTTCAAAAATAGAAATATTAATATTTCTAAATCTCTCTAGGAGACTACAGCAGCGGTACTGGATATTAATAGTTATCACCAAGCCAACATGGCAGTTTAGGAAAATAGGACGAATGCTACCATTGATTAGCTCCAAGAGGCCATCATCTCTTGCTAGCTATGTGACACATAAACCTGTGTCCATTATAACCTTCGAACAGGGGTATTATTAATTAGTATTTTCAACTGAATCCTATTGATACATTTGGGGAGCTGGATTAATAGGAAGGTTATCAAAAATGATTGTATGGTTAATAAATTCAATTCCTGATCACATGGTTTTAGGTTCAGTCCCACTGAGCATCACATTAGGCAAGTGTCTTCATAAACTCAGACTGAACAAAGCCTTGTGAATGGACTTAATAGATGGAAAGCAAGTGAAACCTGTTGTGTGTGTGCATGCATGCACATGAACATGTGTATGTTTAGATGAGCCCCCATTTCTACAAAAGTCCAATAAATTGGTTACTTGCTTTGCACCTTCAAAGCTGTGTGGAATGAGATCTTTTACTTCAAAAACAGGTAAGGGTTAGCAACAGGAAGAGCACCCAGTTGTATAACACTGCTTGATTAACATATCTGGCAAACCAATGCTAGCATGGAAAAATGGATAATACACACATACATAAAATGCCTCTCTAATAAATGTGTTCTGTAAAAATGCCACCTATAGCACCCAACTATGAATGAAACATTCCTACTGATATAATCAAATGAATAACTCTACTGAAGAATGCACAAGACCAAAGAGTGATATAATCAATTTGAACCCATGATCATCTTATAAAGCAAGACCAAGTTTACAAATTAATATTACCTACAGTATACTTCATACCAACATTTCTAATACATTACAGTATATTATACTGTAATATACAAGCAAATCAATAAATACATTTCAGGTAAATGGTAAAACTATGTTAGTTCCTGTAAAATATCCACCACCTAAGTAATGTCACTAGTAGTTATACTACACAAGCTGGCCAAATTTCATGCAAATTATAATAGATAATTGAAAAGTGTTTTGCCATTATTTGAAATGAACCACTTAAATTTAATTAAGCAAAATTGAGTGACTGAGTAGTGTGTTTAACACCAGTATTCCACTGGTCACTGGGCTAACAGTTAAAAATCTATTGGGGCAATAAACTCTCAGAGACAGGTGCCAGACTCCAATATCTATGTAGCTTTGACTATTATCCGCATTACTGAGTAAAAAGCTTTATAACCTTGATAAGCTTTGCATAACCATAGATTAAAAGTGTTATATGTGTGTGTGTGTGTGTGTGTATTTGTCAATCAGATTGCAATATTGATTTGTCACTTTTATTGTTGTATTTTACAAGTGCTTTCATGTTTTATAACAATCTTCAGGAGATTGTTTACATAGTGGCATTAACATACTGCTAATGTATTTCACTATTGGCAACTGTAGTAAAATGGCTGGTTTTTTCCCCTTTAAATACCTTCTGATAGTCTCTATCAGACTGAGGCTAACAAAAGACATTTTAACCAATCAGCCTGTGCCTTCGATGTCACAGTTTTAGTAATTTGGTAACATAATTGCCATTAACAGAGCTTATTTATAGAAACATTTTAACCAATCAGTCACTGATGGAGGATTCAGCTACAATCAGATGCTGAGAAACACCTGATACAACAAACAGTAGTCCTATCTCAAATACATTTAAATGAAATTAACGTTCAAATTAATATTAATACTGTTTTTTAATAAGATGAAATTCAAATCTATTTTGGAAATATTAAAAGCATTTTGTTATTATATGTTTCTAAATGATTGCTTAATGGAATCTGAAGAATGTTAGTGTCTCTAATTTGTGGTTGGTATTCTCATGCATTCCGGTAATGAGTTGCCTGTTTGGTCAGTACATATTTCTTCACAATTCAGACATTTGATGCAATAGAAAAGATTTCTGTTTTTACAGATCATATTTGCATTTGGGAATATTCTTTTTTTGTGTTGATATACTGACTAGTATTTATGAATTGACATGTACCTAATAACTGTCATTGCATTTGTATACCATGAACATTTTATTATTGTTGTTGAGGGTAATTTTTGCATTAGTAAACAACATTCAAGTTTTTCAGTTGCCTTTTCTTTTGAACAAGTGTTTGATGAGTAATTAAATCTTTGAGCTTGTTAGTTTGATTTGGAGACATTAAAATATTTTAATGACATGGATTGTGTGTTACTGTTAAAATGTATGATATGGCTGAGTGTTCCTTTTTCATGAATTGCTCTAAATTGTTCTATAAGCAGTTGTTTTGCATGTTGCATACCATTTTCCAAAATTTTTGTTTGAGTAGAAATCATTCGAGTTCTGTGAGACATTTGTTTCTGGTAACTATATCCTCAATGACAGCATAAATTTCCCTGGCTTACTTCACTTGATAATAATAGCATCTCAGCATCTAATGCTGATGCTCCTGCAGTAATCCTTTAACTGCACCTGCAAGCATACTGTTGGTTGATTGCTCTTTCGAGTGTACTTGATGCAAATTCTCTTAATTTTATGCAATCAACAACCTCTTGTGATAGTACTTCCATACCTTTTATTTTTCAGTATCATTAAGGGCACACATGCCATCATCATTTTATGCACACTTCTCAGAACATATCTAGATTCTCTCTAGTACATTGCCATGTAATATAAAATATCTCAAGTATCTGGTCTTCACATTGCACAGCATGTGTAAGCCTTCTTCCGTTCTGCTTTTCCTACAACTAACTACATCTGATATCTTGCTTCTCTTCTAGCTATTTGGTGCTGTCCTCTTATACTAATGTTTACCCAGTCTTTTGAGGCTTGTCTCTTTGAATAATATGAATAGATCCATAAAATCTTTCACAACCATGTCCCCTTATGTCTGGTTAGAACCATGTAGCAGCCATAAATCTTGGACCAACTTCAGCACTTTGTTCCATAGAAACTCTCATCCATTCTCTTTCTTGGTTGCTGACTGGTTTATGCTAAGAGACTTAGAATCACCTTGTATGTGCATGTATGCACATATACATACACACACACACACACACATATATATATATATATATATATATATATATATATATATATAATCATCATCATTCATTGTTTCAATGTCCATTTTTTCATGCTCAAATGAGTTGAATGGAATTGGCTGAGGCAGAAATTCTATGGCTGGATACTGTTCGTGTCACCAGCCCTCACCTGTTCTAAGCAATGTAATATTTCCCCATTGTCAGGCATCTTTCCATTGAAGACTGGAAATGAAGAACACTACCAGCAAGATGGTGATGCTCATTTTTACTACTGTCAAGCGATTTCAATACACACACATATGAATGTAAGCTACTTTTTCACTGAAGTGTCTGTCAAATGCCATTTATCTTGAATACAGTTCATCTGTGATTTCTTTCTATGGGAGATTGCATGGGTATTAATGAATAACATTTGTTTTCCTAATTTTCTCATGACTGCCATTAACTTTTGATACAATTTCCACATCTATTTTTGCCTCCTGTGAATGACCCATCAATGATTATTTTTTTGTCAATACTGATTGTTTGAGACAGTATGCAATCATAAATATTTTGATCTATTTCAGCTTTGACTTGTTTTCTTAAATGACATACGATCCACTGGACCTGTGCTTCTTCCATTTCAGCTACCCCTCTACACACATACACATACATAACCCATTTTCTGGTAACTGATGAACTGGTATCTTTTTTTTAACCTGGACATAATTTATGTCAGGACATTTAAAGTTCCTGCGAACATTACTATAATAACATTTTTTGCTATCAAGCCTTCACAACACACATTTATTTACTCAATAGCAACATAATGAAGGCAGAAATACTCTCTCTACACTTTACTATAATAATATAAAGATGTTAGTGTTTAAAACCAAATCTAACACCACATGCTAACCTCCTGAGGGGTCTCTCACTGTGAAGTTAACGAATAACTTAATATTCTTCAGAAGAGTGAGTACAATGACTGAAAGATGAAATGTGGATTAAGTTGGTGAAAATAGTAACCAAATCAAAGTCAAAACAAAATAATGCTAATGATTTTTGGCATCAATACAGAGATAGTGGTGATGAATTTACAATAATTAATGAATGAGATGAAAAACTATTAGCTAGGAGATGAATTAAGAATATGTAATAACTTATGAATAAAGAAATAAAAGAATAATGTAAAGGAACACAAGCTAATTAAAGCATGGAAAAATATAGGCCATTGTTAGCAGAGTGGAAAGATGACCAACTTTATTCTTTGGTTCTGAAACCTATGTACCATTTAAGGTGTTGAATAATCCTTTAAAGATCAAATGTATAAAACCAGAGAAGTCTGTCTGGTTTTGAAAGGAATGAGTGTATAAATAAAACTTTGATTTAAATGTGTGTAAGGTCATGCTGACACAAGCTTTTGATGGTAACTAAACATTAGTATACAATATCATTAGCTGTGCAGCAAGATCCTGAAGGATAGTTGCTGGGATTAGGGCAGTTGCATAGTTAAGTTTTGTTTTAGTCACTAAGTTTAGAAGTGTTTATAATAAGTCAAAATTTGGGGTAGCTGTATATGAAAGGATGACAATATTGTTACCAGGTAATATTTATGGTTTCATATGAAATACTTCCTTAGGAACCAAGATTTGAGCCAAGTGTTTTTATTGGAGCTGGGAGGTAAGTATTGCTATGTTATACATTTCATCCTTAAAACTTCTGGCAAAGGCTTCATTGTAATATTGGGATACATTGTGAAAAATCTGTTTATTAGGTAAGTCAGTAACTTCTAAAGATTATTATCATTAATAATAATAAAATTAAAAATAGTAATAACACACACACACGTTTTAAGTTCTATTTTCCTGTTTGCATCACCAAATCTATCTATCTATCTATATATATATATGTACAAATTTGTATACACCTACATACACATACTGATATTCGCTTGCCACACCAGTTCATCAAATGATTTTTTTTTCTAAACAACTTTTCATAGGTTTGTAGATTAATTTTTTAAAGTATAACATAAAAACAGAATTTTGAACTAAAGATTTAATTATAAAACTAACAACTTATAAAATTTCTAACTGTACCATTTGTGCTATAGATTACTGATAATTATATGATCATTAAGGGCATGATATCTAGTTACAATGTTCTTTAAGCATTGGATCACTGTAGCATGTCTTTTTCTTGGCAGACCATATATAGCCAAGTAGCTGCTCAATAATAATACATTTGCACTTTGCATTTAATTTTTTTCATGTCTACATAATGTAGGATGAGTAATTACACAATGTTTGAGTATTACTATGTAGCAAGTTGTTTTGCTCATGTTTTTACATATTTGAACAATACTGTATTGGGAAATTTTGGTATCTTCCACATTGTGCAGACATAATCATATAGTTTCAAAATAGCCAATAACTTTCAAGCAGTCACTTATCATCAACACTGAAAATTCTAAGTTCTGCAAATTGTCATACAGCATCAGCTGGAAGCTTGAGCTTGAAAAGATTTTATTAGCAAAGCATGTTTGGGATTTTAAATCAACACTGTCTGAAATAAGAAAAAATATCCCAAAATCTCTGATGTAGGTAGAGAAGTTAATCACAAACATTAAATATAGCAATTTCAAAGTCAAAGATCACTATCTCAGGTGAAATCTAAGCTTTTTGTTTCCT
Organism: Octopus sinensis; assembly: GCF_006345805.1. NCBI lineage: Eukaryota > Metazoa > Mollusca > Cephalopoda > Octopoda > Octopodidae > Octopus > Octopus sinensis. The sequence goes on along the minus strand of NC_043000.1, from coordinate 68,819,953 downwards.
TATAATTCAAAGGATTTCTCTGTAGGCTGCATGAGATTTATCATATGCAACACTATAAACCAAAGGAATAGTGTGGAAGCCATTTATCAGATCATGAATGATATATAACTAATAAACAGATGGAACAACATTAAATGTTTCATTACTGAACCAGCTACAATTTTCAGCAAGCAAGTCTAGATTTCTTTGGTATGTAAAACTATAATGACCGTAGTCATAATCTTCATTCAATAAAATTCTTCTGGAATCATGTAACATGTAGTTTATCTATGAAACCATCAACCTTCAAGATCATGATGCTTTCATTAAATCATTTGCATAAAGGCTATATTGTTTTTTAAGAATACCAGCAGCTAAGCAGCTTCTATTGAAAAGCTCAGAGGCATACTTTGAATGATAATTGATGTCTGTTCATCTGAGATAGTAGCTCTTCCTAGCATTCTAGATACTACTTTTTCCACTTCAAAGCATGCTGGATATGGTGTGTAATTGTGATTGTGGTCAGTTAGTTGGTTTCTTATTTCATTTCCATTATTTGACATGTTACATGTATGACACTGTTGACAGTCTTGTCATTAAGGTATGAAAAGCAATTAAGAATTTGCTTACATTTTCCCCTTCTGTACAAAACAAATTCTATTTCAATTATGGGCAAACATAATCAATATTAAGCAAACTCTGGAAGAGTCTAGTAAATTTTAAACTGTATTTCATTTGGATGTTTACAAAGTTATATAAAATAACAATAATAAATCACATCACTATTGAGAATATAGACAATATTTATATCCAACTTAATGTAGATGTATTGTTATAGCACTGAATACTGGATTATTTACCTTGAGAAGGCCTCTCATAAGGATGTATGATTGCTTTTTGGTATTAATACTGCTTCTGTTGTAAATAATCATTTCTTAATAAGTTTGTTTGCTATTTGTGACATCAGAGCCTAAACAGTTGCTGAAATGCCATATATTGCTGGCACTGATATTTGGGTGTATGTGGCTACCAGATGTCTGCCACTAAAGAGGTGGAGTACATCAAAATCATGTGATCTGGCTGTTCTGAAATCCATAGCAAATGATACTTAACTTCTAGCAATATAAATGTGTGCTTTTTATGTACCATGCATCCATATAAGAGGTCCTCTCAAGGTAAATAATACAATCTTCAGTGCTTTAACAATACAACCACATTAAGTCGGATATAAAGATTGCTTTTTGATATTAATGTTGCTTGTGTCACTAATAATTATTTAGATATAACCAAATTTTGTTGTTATATCTATGAACAAACTTTTAGTTTCTAAAATGTTGTGAAATTCTAAAATTTGAAGAAAGTAGATTTATTTCTGATTTGACAGTTCAATGTTCAAAGCAGCCCACAGTTTGTGACTGGAAAATTTTTTCAACAAGCATTTTCTGAAAAAAACCCCAAAAAAACAACAAAAAAAAACCCAGCAGAACATTCATTTACATACTTTTATATGGTTGGACATGTTTTATTTATAATACTGACATACAACTATTCCTAGGATAACATTAACTATGCCAGCTCCTTCTGGCTACCAATCCAGCTCCTTTTATGAGCCTTCTGGCTACCAATCCAGCTAGCTGTTTTTTACAATTTGAATTCAACTTTCACCAGAATATCCATTTCATTTCAGCTAGAAATTCCAATAGTTAATAGTACTGCAGCATGCAGAACATTGACCAAATCAATGGCAACATAACAGAATGGCTCAACAGACTTCAAGAATAAATAAACACAAAGATCAGTACAATTATGGTCAAAATGCCTGATTTATTCAAACACACTTCATTTTTCTATTTTATTAATAATTACTAGTATAGAAATAGTTTATATTTTTGTTTCAGTTTTTCTTTGAAATTAAACATTCCAACTTTTTAACTGTTTAAACATAATTTACCTAGTCTATCACCTATAACTTGCAGAATCACTTGCATTCAACAGACATGTATACAGATGAAGAACTCATTTGCAGCTAGCACATATGCCACAGATTCATTTGCATTTTTGCACACATGTATAACCCACCCTGCTTATATCTTGTGCATGGTTTCAGGATATATTTTGGTGTCTTGACCAACTAATTATCATAGTCACTCCATTCTGTTTTTACTAGCTGTTTTAGTTTGATCCTCATTAATTGCTGTTTTCCCAGCAATCTAGGAAAGAGCTAATGTAGTGATCTCATGCTGGTGTTACTTATGTTCTACCCTGTATTGCACATTGGTCTATCCTCAGCTAGTTTTTGTAGCATATTGTCCCTTGGTCAGCTCTGCTCAATTTCTGGAGAGACACTAAGAGTAGACCCCCACCCCCACCTTCTCTGCCATAACTTCTTATAATGCAATGTAGTTGTTTCTGAGAGAGAGAGAGAGAGAGGAAGAGAAAAGAACCCTCCCTATTCTCCTGATTTGGTTCCATCTCACTATCAACTGTCCTCCGACATTAAAAACACTTGGATAGGAACCAGTATTGCAGAGATGACATTATAGCTGTTGTTGATGACTTTTAAAGCAACAGGATGAAAGCTTCTTCACTAATGGGATTCAAGCAATGCAGCACCAATGGAAGGAGTGTGTGGACTGCAAGAGGGAATATGTTGAAAAATAAGCTTAATTTGGTTATATTCCATGAGAGTATCTTGGTCTGCCTATGAACTTTTCAGTTGACCTTCCTCATATACACAGAGCCTGTTACTATAAACCATTCTGGTGCCACGTTAAAAGCATCCAGTAAACACTGTAACATGGTTGGCACTTAGAAGGGCATCCAGCTGCAAATATCACACCAAAACTAACCTCACCTGTGCTAGTGCCACATAAAAAACACTGAGTCCATTCTGCAGAGTGGTTGGTGTTAGGAAAGGCATCCAGCCGTAAAATCCCTGCCAAAACAGTAGCTTAGGGTAGTTTTTCTACCCGGCCAGCTCTTGTCAACCATCCAACCCATGCTTGCAAGGAAAATGGACATTAAACGATGATGATGATGTACTTCCAATTATCACTCGCTTTCCTCTTAGTTAGTACCAATAAACATCTGCCATGCTTCTTATTGTGCTCCATTCATAACTACTACTGGTCTTCCTTAACCCTTTCGTTACCAAACCGCCCGAAAAAAGTTTTGGTTAATGTGACCAAGCTGCCCAAAACCGCCCGAATTTACCTATTCATATTTAAATGAGAATATCAGAGCAAATCTCTTTAGTACATTCGTGAAAATACGTATTATACTTCGTAAACAGTTCAACTACAGTTTTGTACAAAAATCGAAGTGTAATTTTAATTCCGTGAATTTTGGGAGATTTTTTTCCGAAATTTGTTCCTATTGTGTTTTCAAAATTTGTAATTCTGACAAAAAATGGATACGAATTTCATTATATCAAGCAGCGAGTCAGAATTCGAAGGATTTTCTACTGAAGACCTTCATAAATCTAACTATGACTGAAAAAAAAAAGCATGTGGTATTTGATAATGAATCTGATGTTTCATTTTCCGAAAGTGAAAACAGTGAATCCGAGAGCTCCGACAGCGATAAAGAAAATGAATTGGCACCAGAATAGAGTGAAAATTTAAAAACTGTTTCTTTCGGTGATTTTTCTGAAGAAACTGGACCAAACCACAGACTTTCTCAGAAGAGTAAAGCCTTAGACTATTTCTTTTTACTTTTTCGAATGAGCCTATTTGAAATCATTATGGCGGAAATGAACCGTTATGCTAAATGTAAACAAAACGAAAGAAAGTGGTTTCCCATAACCTTAAATGAAATTAAGACTATTTTGCCATAAATATTATTATGGGTATCAGAAAGTTACCCAGAATAACAAATTCTATCGTAAAATTTTGTTGTATACCCAATTGAATATTAGCTAATAACCCATTTTCTATAGCGATGTTTGAACAAAATTTTAATAATTTTATATTTTGTTGAATTTACCTGTATCTATCTGCAATTAGAGTCACTTTGTGACAAAAATTATAGTATAGAATTGGTTGAGAACATTTCATTAAATTATCTTCCAAAATTCACGTTAATATATTGATAAATAAAAAAGTTATAGTTGTTTAATGAAACCAGACTAAATTTATGATTACGTTAGAAATTAATTGAAACATATAAGGGGTGTATTTTGGTCAGAAATATAGTAACGAAAGGGTTAATTCTATTCACCATCCACTACACTCACTGTTTATATACATATGACCATTTCCACTCCATGCTTATATCCACTTCTCATTCTCTCCTCACACTCTTGCAATGTGGTTCTCCTGTTTCCATGCTCCCTTCTCTTCACTTTTTAGACATGTTACCTTAAGGGTGTGTTCTGGCATCTTGTCACCACCATATTTACCTCTCTTAATGAGGAGATACCCATGCCACCCAACCATGTGAAATGCAAAGTAGTCATGAATTTCCTCCACAACAAACCTATTTGTTCCTATTTTTCCCATCACACATAAAGCAACCATCCTATCTCCAATTCTTCCTCTCAGGCAAGTTTGTTAATCTTGCAAATTACAAGGCAATCTCATCTGTGTTTGTGCCATGAATAAAGCACAACACCATACCAAAACAGTAACACTAGAGCAAGACATGGTCCTCTAATGTAATGAATTCTGTTTAACAGTAACTGACCTATGTCAGCATAGAAAGAGAGTTTTAAAATGATTATAATGATAATAAAGATGAGATCTACATGCACACACATACAATTGTATACGTGCATTTATTTATACACATTTGTAAGTATACTTACACACACTCACTCACTCACTAACACACACACAGAAACATATTTATATATACTTGCATACACACAGTAGGTATCAGTGCTTTGCATCTTTGGCCAAACTGTTCCAGAGAATTAAAATCTAGTGAAACAGCAGCAGCATTACAGATTTGATGAGTATTTCAACAGCTTACAGTTGTAAGATGAACTCTGCCTTTAGATTCAGATTAGAGAAGGATATAAGCCCTATTCCGTTGACTTGCTTAATACATATGGCATGAGAAATTATTCAAAGTTTCTCCAACTCCTGTTGATCTATTGATTTATAGCACTTATCATGCATTTCATTACATGGCTGTAGTACTTTTAAACATACATCTACTTGTTTAGCTCTAGGTCAGTCCTGATTCAGCAATCTTATAATCAAAGAAGTTGGAGCCATGATCATCCAGTCTTTTTTTTTTTTTAAAGGTATATTGTATTCAAGGATACATTATTCTGAATACACGTCATTTGAAGGAGACTTGGTTGCTATTTCTAGTAGGTTAAGTGATAACATAGAGGTTTTCTTTTTAGGTTAACATAGAGTTAACCTAAGGTAAAGATCAACAGGAAGTCTCTGCAGCATTATATTACAATGTTTTACTGAGGTATAAACTCAACTAGTTTTAGAATCTCTTCAATGTCTAAAGTAATCTTATTGCTTTAAGGTAAAGTACAAAAGAAAATCACCAAACACATTTCATAGTTCAGGTATAAAAAAAAGGGGGAGTAAAAATGCATTTTTCTAAAAAAACTAATTTTAAGTTTTTACAATGCTGATTTTGTATATATAAAAATTGTACCATCTTTCAATTCTATTATTAGTGGAAGAGTATCAATAGGCAAACACATAATGCCTATACATGGCACCTGCTACAGACAATCGTATAATACATGATATTATTATCCAAGGAATAGTTTCTTATAAAAATTCTTAATATAAGATGTTTAGCTCTTCCTTTCTTTTCATTCAGTTTATAGAATACAGGATGGTGGTAACCTCTTCCTTTAGGCATGGTTTAGTTAAAAAGGAAATAAATGAAAAAGGTTTTAAGTTTCTTCAACCCAAGGCACTCATATACAACTTTTCAGTATGATCTAAGTAGATTGTAAAAACACAGGAGATATAACTCACCTGTTGTATACAATGGGCTTTTACAGGAAATAATTGAAGATATAATTCAATTCTAACAAATAGTAATTAATTTATAAATTAGTGTCAGAAGTGGAGAGGTCACGAGGAAGTCCATCGAGCTTTCCTTGTATCTGTTATTATAATTATTACTATCGAGAAATAGTAACATAGGCATATGTGTGTAATGAAGCATGTATTTGCACTTGTAATATATAGAGTACAGTAAGGCAGTGAGCTGACAGAAATGTTAGCGGTATTTCGTCTGTCTTCACGCTCTGAGTTCAAATTCCACTGAGGCCGACTTTGCCTTTCATCCTTTCATGGTTGATAAATTAAGTACCAGTTGCATACTGGGGTCTCCCTAATCAACTGGTCCCCTCCCCCAAAATTTTGGGCCTTGTGCCTAGAGTAGAAAAGAATATATTGAGTACAAAGCTGAATGTATATTTTAAAAAGGTATCTCAACCATAAAAATGGTTTGTACTACACTGAGATAAAAAAGAGGATTAATTCAGGATAAAATTTAGAATAAACATTAGTAAAAAACAAGTAAAACTTGTTGCTGATATGAAAAAGAGAAGATATGAAACATGCTTTGATACTTTGAACAGTAACTGTTTAGTCAATGAACAATCTAAAGTAAGAAAGTGAGATGCTTCACAAATGATAAAAATCTAAAATTTCTCTCAACGTTTGAATATAAATGATGCTCATGGAATTATTTGTGACTTGAAGAACCAATGGCAAAGAGAGCAGAGTGCCAGATTAAATGTAATATAGTATTAACGTTTCTAGCTCAAATTTTGACAGAACACAATTTACAACAGATTTCTCTATGCATAAAATATGTGTATTAGTCCTTTTGATACCAACTAACCTGAGAAAGACCATGATTCTATAATATAAACTTCCCCTTTTCAAAATGATCTGAAGTAAAACCTGACTGCAAAATTCCATGATAGCTTATGTTTTGAATGACCAACTAATTGTGATAGAATTAATTTTACTAAATTCTTTATTAAAAAAGCAGTGTATTTCTGTGGCAATGTGGTAAAAAAAAGGATTAATATTTGAGTTGATGAATTAAAAAAAATAGATATTATCTATAAAACCCATGTAGCTTCCATTGATCCTTTTAAACAAATAAATAAAACAGGGATACATGCAGGAAAATCTTAAGATTTTACCCAACTTAATTTATTGTATAAGTTTATGTTAATGTTATACTTACTTAATGTATACTGATCTAAAATGGTTGAATGGAGAAAAGTAATTTGAGAATCCCAATGTTAAATTCTTACTCCAGGATACAGTTTATAACTTGCTCATTCATGTTGATTTCAGATGTTATACATGTATACTGACTTTCAGTCTTTGTATTATGTTACAACTTGAAAATGTAGACTGGCCCCCTCCTTCAACTGAGGGTATATAAATGCTGATATTAATCTTTTATACTGGCCACAATTATTATATTTTTTAATGGAAAATTATCCATGTAAAAATGTAACATTTAGTAACAGAGTCATAAATTTTTTTTTAATAATAATTGCCATTCAGATCTCTATTACATTGTAAGATGAGGTTATTCTTAAAGGAAAACAGGAAGCTAAACATATTTCAAGAAAACTGAAAGAACTATGTCACAAATTTAGCAATTTATTAAGAGTAAGTGGAAAACCAATCAAATTTTCTCAAATGTTCATCAGAATGCTTAAATATATAATCTGATTAGTTAACAACATTTTTATGACTGGCAAGTTATTTATAGAGCATTATAATGTAGGCAAGGCTGTGTGGGTAAGAAGTTTTCTTTGCACCATAGTCAAATGTCTTCTACAACAACCTTGGGCCAACCTAAACTGTGTGAGCGGATTTGGTTGACAGAAACTGAAAAGACATTTTATACATTATCATAATTATTTCACTTTTCCATGCTTGCGGGAGTCAGATGAAATTTGTTGAGGCAAATTTTCTACAGCCAGATGCCTGTCCTATCACCAACTTACACTTGTTTCCATGCAAGGTACTATTTTTCCATGTTACCAGACATGTTTTACATGAAAGACTGAAAATGAATATCACTTGTATGACAGTGATGCAAATTTACAATCATATATGTGTGAGTGTGTGTGTGTGTGTGTGTGTGTGCCTGTCTGTGTAGGCATAACTATGTGGTAAGATGTTTGCTTCCCAACCGCATGGTTCCAGGTTCAGAGTAGATTTGGTAGCCAGAAATGTGTGCGTATGCATGTGTATGTGTTTCCAACACCACTGCTTGACAACTGATGTTGGTTTTGTTTACATACTCGTAACTTGGCAGTTAAAAAAAAAGAGGCTGATAGAATAAGTACCAGGCTTCAGAAAAATAAGTACTGAGGTTGATTAGTTCAACTAAAGCCCCTTCGAGACAGTACCCTAGCATGACTGCAGTCCAATGGCTGAAACAGCTACAAGAGGAAAGCTCTATATGTATGTATATGACAGGCTTCTTTCAGGTTGATCCAGGACTATAGTAGATGACACTAGCCCAAGGTGCCATGCAGTGGAATTGAACTCAAAGCCAAGTGGTTGGGGAACAAGCTTCTTAAGCACACAGGCATGCCTATGTGTGTAGTTCTTGCTTGTTTTGTGCATTCAAAGCCATAACAAATAATAGATTCTTTACTTTAAAAACAGGTTAGGGTAATGACAAGAAGGGCATCTGGCTGTAAAACAATGTCTCAATAATATATCCATCTAATCCATGCAAGCATAGAAATATGGATGTGAAAAAATAACTGTTTATATTACTAGTTTTATTATTCATGACAGGGATTAAAAATGCTTTTCTTGGTAACCATTCCCCACTTAGTTCCTGCAACAATCTGTTTATGGAAACTAATTTGCTAGCCAATGATTTAAAAGTTAATTAGGTAAATAATTCAACTATTTATTCTATAAGTGGTAAAAAGCAATATTCAACAAGCAGCACTAATTAGCTCCTATCAGATTTGTGATTATTCAATTAGTCAAGCAACCTTTCTAATTAGCATCATTCTTTTAAAAGAATTTTAATACAAAATGTGTTGTTAGTTAAAAAGTATAAATTAACTATCATACTTGTAAAGTCAAGACCCCCAAGGTTTTAGTTTCAGTATCATGACGTCAACCGGAAAACAGATAATTGAACAGGATTTGTTGTTTTTGAATGATCTGTGCTGAGTTCAAAAATGTTACTTAATTCCTATACTATTAATAGAGAGTGCTACAAACAAATTCACTATTTATGGCTTCAGTACAAGAAAAGAAATCCTATAAGTTTAAAAACCTAACAAAAACACACTCAGCAATAATGTAATGATGAAATAAGGAAATGAAATATTAGAGCTAATTATGTAAGTCTATAAAAAGAAAACTATAGACTCTACAAAAAAAAAAATATCAGTACTATTTTTGAGCTTTGAAATTGGTAGGATAAAATATTAAAAAATAGTTTCAGCTCAGTTTCGTTTGGAAGCATCTATAGTTTTCAATTTTTCCAATCAATTGCAGTTATGATTACAGATAATTTCAGTATTTCTTTAAAACTCAGTCAACATAAAATTACTACATTAAATGATTTAACACAATTTGATTCACTTTGTTTCCTAATAACTAATATGGCACAAAATTAACCAACAGACAGCTAAATTATTAAAAAACATCTCCCCACCCCTATTTTGGAGGAGGTTGTTTACTGTAAAGTATAACTATATAAATAATACAAATTATACATCTGCATTTCAGGTTAAAATTTTAGCATGGCAATCAATTTGGAACATTCCTTCTTCAAAACCCACAACATTGAATGGAGTGCAGCAATGCATTTTATTCAGGTATTAAATTGCTTCTAGGGCTAGATTTTAAAATTAAACTAAATAGCTAAATCAATATACCACTCACAAACAAGTTGGCTGTCATGATTGATGGAAAGAGTATTATTTTAGCACAGATTTATTTATGAAAAATAGTTTCTTCTAAATTTATGTTGCAATTTTTAAAAAAAGCTGACACAAAAGATTTTTTTTTCCCCATCAGAAATTGAAATTTATCAGTAAGCCAACATTTCCTCTCATAATTGAAACTTGCTTTTTAAAATAACATGTGATGATCTTCGCTGCACCAAATAAAACATAAGAATATAGAAATGCGTCATAACTTATTTTTGGTTCAGAAATATGTGAAATTGTTATTGCTTAAAATAAAATGATTATATATCAATATGAATAACAAGAGGAAATACTATAGGGATACAAAAAGAAATTTTGATACTTTTTATCTTGAAAATATATATTTTCCAACTTAACGTAAATAAGATTTACTAATTAAAAACTGAATCCACTTTCAATGTGTAAAGCTAATATAAGCTTTACATGTAAATGATAAATAAAGATAGCAATAAAACTGATAATAAATTAAACATTTAATCCAGCTTCTTCATTTTATAGTGGTTAAAAATTTAACTGTATTATATTTATAGTCTTATAACTTCAACCATGGTAGAAATGATACAGTTAATCAGTGAAAGCTAAGTGGTTAGTCACAAAATGGAGATTACCTCCCACATTTAGAGAGTGCAGTCATCATCATCGTTTAACGTCTGTTTTCCATACTAGCATGGGTTGGATGGTTCAACTGGGGTCTGGGAAACCAGGAGGCTGCACCAGGCTCCAGTCTGATCTGGCAGTGTTTCTACAGCTGGATGTCCTTCCTAATGCCAACCACTCCGTGAGTGTAGTGGGTGCTTTTTACAAATAATAAACCTACAGACCAACTACAGTATGCACTTAATAAATACAAATACTTCTCTTAGTATCTGAATAAATTCTGTTTACAAGAGGAAACCCAAAAGGTTGGCATTAAAAAATTAAATGTTATTACATTTAATTTTTTTATCCCAAAGTTAAACAGCTGATTTAAGTGAGTTTTAAATAAAGCAAAATGTATTCTTTATTAAGTATAAGAATTAATGTGAACCTCTGTAATATAAATTAATAATCCAATTCATAAACTATGAAAAGTTTAGAGCCTGTCAATGCATTTTTCCTAATGAAAAATAATTCTCTAACTCTTTTCTTTCAAGTTATATGGCTATTTCAAAAATGTGCAGCAGAGTTTAGTTTCCCTCTTTAGAAGTTCATATATAGTAAAACCATGGTTATCCAAATATCAATTAACTAAATTGAGATCATATTGGCCATACTGTGTATAGTTTGAACTCCCAAACAATACTAGTTCTACCATTTTGTCATTTGCTTACAATGATTAAAATAAATTTGAATTTCTGAAGAACATGGAAAAACACTACATCAAAGAGTTGTTACTGATATTGTTGTGACAACTGCACTTTCTGTCTGCAGCTGTCAGAAATACTATGTGATGATTGCTCTAACAAAGAAAATGACTGACATGCTAAAGGATTTAAGGGTATGGCAAAATCAGTAGTATTTTACACTCACTCAATGACTTTTTCCAGAATACCCATCTGTTACAAGAATTAAAGTTTGTTACTGTTATCATCTTTGTGAAGAGAAATCAAACACCATTGACAAACAAATGGAAAAAAGATTTTACAGTGTCTGGATTGTAGTGAAAAAGGTATTAAAAACAGCACAAGAGCTCCACACTTTATCAGTTGAATGACAAAAACTCTGGAAATATGTTTCTTTTTTTTTTTCCTATTTAAGAATCTACATTCAATATGGCTTTCTTTATGATCAGATTAGTTATCTGAACAAAATACTCCCTGACAGTTTCCCATCTAGATAACTGTTGTCTGAGTATACCTAATTCTCTCATATTTTACAAAATACCAAATTGGATACAACATTAGAGATGACTGAATAAATGATATTACCATTCAGTAACTATGTATAGTACAAGAAGAGTTTATCTGAGAAATCTGAAACAGTGTTTTGAAGTTTATCATATATATTCATATGCACTTTCTGTGCTATCAATTTACTCAGTCAGGAGTGGTGTACAAAATGAGGGATGCAAAAAATGTTTGTAACATTTTTTTTTATTAGTAAAAGCTAATGTTAACACAGAGTTGAGTAGACTATATTACTGGTGAGGTTAAATATGATTGAAACAGGTACACAGTTGTCCTCTTTCCCATCTGCAAACAAGGAACACATTTTGCTTGGCTAGGTTTTTGCTTCTTTTACTAGCTAAAAGAAATTTCAATTTATTGGGAATTTTTTGTCGTTCCTATTCAGTACATTCTCCTTTCAACATATTATTGGTCTACTCAAGTTATCTCCTTTATTCTTTTATTCTTTTACTTGTTTCAGTCATTTGACTATGGTCATGCTGGAACACAGCCTTTAGTCGAATAAATCGACCCCAGGACTTATTCTTTGTAAGCCCAGTACTTAATTTATCAGTCTCTTTTGCTGAACCACTAAGTTAAAGGGACATAAACACACCAACATTGGTTGTCAAGTTGGGGGAACAAACACAGACACACAAATACACACACACACACATATATATATATATTATATATATGATGGGCTTCTTTCAGTTTCTGTCAACCAAATCCACTCATAAGGCTTTGGTCAGCCCGAGGCTACAGTAGAAGACACTTGCCCAAGGTGCCACGCAATGGGACTGAACTCAGAATGATGTGGTTGGGAAGCAAGCTTCTTTTATTCATTAAAGTGGCCATAAAGGCCTTACAAAGAAAGGAAACTGGGCTGTACAAGGACATAATGAGATGAAATGATAGACGATATGATAATAATGAGGGCAACAGCAACGCCCGCCAATTGTTGTTTACCCGAGCACATTATTCTTTATAAGTATCATATTGAGGCAACAAACTTCTTACATAGTAAAACATCAAGGAGGCAATAAACCTTTTACATTTAGAACAAGAAAGCCATTGTGAGGCAGTAAACCCCTTACACAAGTCAAAAATCAATCAAACAATACAAATGAGGCACCAAGCCTCTTACTTTAATTAATTACACATCTTCCTGCCTGACTAGACTTCTTGCCTTTGTCAGACACCTGGACGGTGTCAAGTCAGGCCGCTTTAATACAAAATTAAAAGTGTCCGCCGGGAAGGAGTTCATTATGCTGCACAGATCCGTTTCCCATATGACCTCCGCAGCCACCTGCAAAGGCCAGTCAGGGTCCTCCGTGCAGGACAGAATCCCTTCCCTTCGGCTTTTCTCTTTAAAGTTCTTGATGAAGTTTTCTATTGTCCCTTCCTTATGGAAGAGGACCACAAACTCCTCCTCCACAGCATGGGAGGGATCTATAGTTTCTACCTTCGGTGACACAACTCCCATGGAAGGTACTTTGGGACATGCCGGCAGTGTATCACAAACAGCTGGCAATGTCCCGTTTTTCTTTTTTTTTTCCCATGAGCCACGGGAGGGTGGTGTTCCTCCACTTTGTCCAGCAGATCCTGCCTTCCTCCCGCAGCCTTCGGTGAGCAACAATGGTTGCCCACTTTTCGTTTTTTACCTTTTTTCGAGGCGGTTTCCATCTCAACTTCCTCCCTCTCTTCCTCCAACGAGGGAGCAGGGAGTGGTATTTTTATCAACTCCTCCAGGACCTTATTTTGGTCCTTAGGGCAGTTCTTTTTGATATGGCCTGGCTCCAGGCACAGGTGACACTTGGGGGAGGGGGGGGCTCAAGCATCACCGAATACATAGACCTGGCCATTCTTAAAAAATCTGGAAATACCAGATTTTCGGATGATTCGGTCCATAGGGTCAAAACAGCTTTTGACCCCTCCCAATCAGCCACAGGCAGAATGTTCACATTGAGTAGCTTGGTACTGCTGCCACCCAGACCCCAGCAGATAGTATCCTCTATCCACTCGGGCTCAATTCCGAGTGGCAAACCACAGGCCCAAGCCCTCGTCAACTTCTTCCCATAATAAGTGGGAAGAAACAAAATTTCCCTGCCCTTGAAAGCCTCTTCAGTGGTGTCAAATAGCAACACAAGTCTTTCATTGTTCTTTGCCATGTTTAATTAAAACGTCCAAAGACAGTTCATAAAATTCAAATAATTTGAGAGAAAAAGAAAGAAAGTTCCAACAAAAAGGAAGAAGAAAAATAAACAGCTCAAATAAAGGGTTCCAAAATGAAAGATAGAAGAAAGCAACAATTCAATACACAGCAAAAAATTTTTAGGCCACACGGTACTCCCGGCCTTCACTTGAAACTGGAACACAGCTTCTCACAGTTGTTGAAAAGTTATTCCAAAAATATTTCACAAAGTTATTCTTCAACAGGAACAATTTAATTGAGAACAACACTATTCTCAAAGTAAGTTTGGAGGCAGAATACTCCTCCAAACAGCAATTCTCACAATTAAGTGAGAAAAACAAACTGCTCTACCACAGGCAGACCAAAGCCCAGAATCCAGTGAGGACTCCTTGCTTGTACAAAAAATAAATTTCACAAACAACGAACCCCACTGGACCCAAAAAGCAAAATGTCTTACCTTACAGTAGAGCCTCTTTCAGTAACAACTTTTGTCTGCTGCAAACCACAAGCTTCTTACCACATAGCCACTCCTGTGCCTATTTAGTTCATAATATTTTTTTTCCCTAAAATTATGCAATATATCTATTTTGTTACTGACATTCTTGAATATATTTCCTGTGAAAGCTATCTATTTCAATTACAAATACTACAAATAAGCTTTGATATTTTCTTTCTTTTAACACATGTTCCTTCTTATCATCTATATTTATTATCATAGCTATTGCTTCTCTGAGTTTAACAAAATCCTTTAATCTATTTCTTTCAAACACTTCCATAATTCTTTCCCAGTAAATTTTTACTAAAGGGCATGTCCAATCTTTCGTCTATATGTCCAATATACTTGAGGATTTATAGTCTCTACATATATCATCTCTAAGCAAATATTAACTACACTGAACAAACTAGCTTTAACCCTCTGATTTCATTGACATTACAGTCAGGCTACGTTCATGCCTTTCTTCTCTTCTGCCATAGCTGTATATGACTGGACTTAGGTCAACACAAAGTATAGTTTATTACACATACACACACAATGAATAATTCAGCAGTGATAGGACAGTCAAAGATTATAAATGCAAAACATTTATTTATATTTAATGTATTTTTTCACTACCTTATTTGTTCTGGTCTGTCCTATGTCACACACACACATACACACATATATATATATATACACACACACATATATATATACACACATACACACAAGGAAGAAGTTATTCAGCATGACTGTACATATTATATAGTTAGTAATAACTGGAAGATTATAAATTTATAATTCATATTATCCCATAATTATATGTTGTATAGAGTTTTCAGAAAAGCTGGTGAATCAAATAATGTTAGTTAAACATGTAGTAGTGATTGATAAATATATTTTCTGAGAAACAGAAATATGCCAAGTGGTAGTTCATATATTAATTGTTGGGATGGGGTTGGAGTCAGGTTGGGGTGTTCAAGGAAGCAGCAATGCTGGTTGATAGAACCTAATATTTTATCTGAAGTAGGTGAGGTATGTTGGAGTTTATGTTAGGTCTTTCTCCTCCTGGACAGGAACACTAGTCTAATTCTTGTTTTGACCATGGGTATATTTGAACTCAACATTGCAAATTAATAGAAACATTTACCAGTTACACAGTGCTGTCATTGCTTAAGGCTTTAAAATGTGCTTCCATGTAGTATGTATTTGCAGTTTGGTGAACTGAGCTACTAAATACTATCTTCAGTAAAGACAGCTCAGTGCTGGTAACAAAATTTGAATAATCAACCTTTGTAAAAATTTCCATGTCCTAGTCAAAGGAGGAAAGGCAGTGCTCATAAGATTTTTAGAGTGGCTGAAACTGTGGTGAAGAAAGGGAGAAAGAAACCAGGATTCAAGGGTTAGTTTTAGACTGGAGAACTGGTCTGAATGCTTGCAACAAAGCAGACCCTGCCAAAGGCACCCAAGTGCTAAGTGGTGGCATTAAACTGAAAGAAAGTTTAAGTCTAACATTCCTAAACAGGTACAGTGAACCATAAGAATATCCTTGCATAATGAAATGGATTTTACTCAAAGTGGAATCAAACTTGGAAGCACATGACTGAAACTCTCTCTCTCTCTCTCTCTCTCTCTCTCTCTCTCTCTATATATATATATATATATATATATATATATATATATATATAGTCCACAGATGAGACCCAGAGATCCTCAGTAAAGAAGACACTTAGTAGAGCTCAAATGATTCAAACTTAGACTTCGATGTCTTTACTAGGGATCAATTCCAGTGGGGTGAAGAATGGCTATAAGAGGGATCATGTTGAGCAGATATAGAGGCAACTGTGCAGATAAACAAATTAGATATATTAAATATAACAGTCTGAGTATGAAATACAAAATATGTTTATATGTATACATGCAAAACAGGAGACCTTCAGACGATGAATATTTAAGTATATATATTTATATCAATAGATCTAATTTACACAAAGTACAAATCACAAAGAAAGTTAAAGGGAAGGAAGAAAGGTGTTATAAGTCCAACAAGTGTTTCTGGGGGCTCAGAGATCCATAATAATATTGGTAGATGTAGTTCACCACAATATGCAGCCATAATGGAAGCAATCAACATTGGATAAGATGAGCCTCTGTCATCAGGGAAGAAAAGACTTTACATTTCAGATCTTAAGGCAGAGAAGTTCTTCACTTTTTGCTTTCTCTTGATTTGCATGTATTCATATATAATATTGTGTATTTCATGCCCAAATTGTTATATTTAATATATCTAATTTGTTTATCTGCCTGCCTCTCTCTCTCTCTATCTATCTATATTTATATATATATATATAATCATCATTGTTTAACGTCTGCTTTCCATGCTAGCATGGGTTGGATGATTTGACTGAGACTGGCGAACCAGATGGCTGCACCAGGCTCCAATCTTGATCTGGCAGAGTTTCTACAGCTGGATGCCCTTCCTAATGCCAACCACTTTGAGAGTGTAGTGGGTGCTTTTACATGCCAGCGGCACGAGGACCAGTCAGGTGTTACTGGCAATGGCCACGCTCAAATAGTGTTTTTTATGTGCCACCTGCACAAGAGGTAGTCCAGCGACACTGGCAACAACCTGGCTTGAATGTTTTTTCACGTGCCACCAGTACAAGCGCCAGTAAGGCAATGCTGGTAACGATCATGCTCGAATAGTGCTTTTTATATGCCACTGGCACAGAAGCCAGTTAGCTGCTCTGGCAGTTAACTGGCTTCTGTGCCAGGGTTATAATCAATGCAGTGTCCTCATGAAGTACATCTGCAAAATCCAGTACTCCAAATGTGTATATAGATATCGTAATAGTGTGAAGCCTGCATAAGAGTTGAAAAATACTGAATAATAGTATTTGCAGAGTAATTACATGTCAAAACAGAAGATTGGAAAAGATATTTGGTATTAATTATTCACCATTACATGTGTTTCATTTGCTAATAGGAATTACAAAATTGTATATATAGGAGAAACATGTAAGATATCACCTATCACCTAAACTCTGCAGACAATCATGGAAGATGAGATTTGTGTAGTATGACTGTTTTGATTACCAAGTATTAATTAGAGAAAACCAGCAACCTAATAAAAATTCTTATGTAAACGTTTAAATGTCTCAAACAAGTTGTAATAGCTTTGATCATTAATTGAAACATGAGAATATGAAATAACTTTTTAAAATATCAGAGGTATCAAACAACTAACATGCAATTATAGAAGAAAATGTAGTTTGATTATTTCCCATACTTTCAACACCAGAAATAACCACAGTATGGTTAACTGTGGTGATTAGAAAAATATACTTGGACTTAGGTAGCACAGCTGTTTGATGAGGATCCAGTAAATGGAGAAGAAAACCCTGAAGATTTCTGGACTATTAGGTTTTATCAGCAGAAGTATAGCTGGTACTGTAGTAACTAATTGGCTATAAAGAATGTTAATAAAAAGCATCAGATGGGACCAGGAAATTAGATTAATTGAAAATAACTGGTCAGTACCTTTTTTTGATTATCAATTTATAGAGATAAATGTTGGCAGATGTTTTAAAACCAGAAAAAAAAATACTAGACAATATAAATAATAAGAGGTTTGATGGCTTTCAATTCTGAATACTTTTCTTCATAATCAAAATATGTAACAGAAGTGTGTACAGTAAGTCAGTCAAAATGGTTGAAACCTTCCACTTGCAATGGTATTATATTCAAGTACAAAAAGCATTATTTTGTTCTACAAGGCTTAGCTACAGTGAAAGGAGAACTTGAAAGGAAAGATTTTCCCCTAGGAATGTGGCATATATGAAGACTCAGTCTTCAGTGAGCAAAAAGTATAATATAAGTGATGAAATACAAAGCTAAAGATGGTATAGTGTGTTAAAAGGGTCAGTACTAAATGTTTAATTAGCTAATCCTGTTTTACAGAGCTGATGATTATAGCTGATTCAGTGACACTTACAGGTAACAAAAGTAGATGAATAAAAACAAAATCCAGAATAATGACTTGTGGTTTTTTAATACTTCTCTTTATTGTTCAAAAAGGAAGATCTGTAACCAGAGCCTATGGAAATCTCTTGAAGTAAAATGAAGTAAAGATTAAGTACAAGTAAAACCTTTTCTTTTTGGTGCAATTGAAGGTTAACAATTGATAAAAAATAGGTTGCAAGTAGGAAGTGAGATGCAGTGTTTTTCAGTAAATAAGAAAGAGAGAAGGAGGTCTTTCACCCCCTTCTCTATTCTGTGTGTGCATAAATAATAATAAATAAATAATAATATATAAATAATAATTATCTATCTAGGCATCTTATGTATGTCAGTGTGTATGTGTGTATATATATATATATATATATATATATATATATAAAAGTCAATGTCTTTATGTGTGTTCATGTGTTACTTATAGACTCGAAAACTACTGGACTGATCCTAATGAAATTTGGAATACAAAATCCAAGCCTAAGGAGAAGGGTAATGCTGCATGGTTCATACAATTTTGAGGGGGCATAAAGAGTGGTGGGACAGAACCCCCTGTGAAAATTCATATGCTTCGGATTTTGATGAAATTTGAACCATAGGTATTAGAAATAAATTTAAAAATATACCCAAAACTTCCATTTCTTTGGATGATTCTAAGACCCCCTGATGTGGGCTTAACACCAATTTTTCATGAACCAAAATTATTGAATGGATCCTTATGATAGTTGGAAGTTAGATTCAATGCATAAGTGCGGGTATAATGCAGTACATTTGGTTTGAATTTGAGGGGGCTTAAAGGGGGCAGAATGCCCATGAAAATTCATAAATTTCTGATGCTGATGAAATTTCAACCATAGGTAATTGACACAAATCAAGAAGTATTCCCAAAGTTTCCACTTCTCATGAGGATTCCAAGACCCCCTAATGAGGGCCTTAACTCCCAAATTTTAGTCATTTTTTATGATCCAAAACATGGTCAAAAGTACTGAATGGGTCTTTATTGGAAATTATATTCTATGCACAAGGGTGGATGCAATATTCAAAAAATTTCAACTTCTTAGGTGGGTATTAAGACCCCTAAAAGGGGAGCTTAATCCCCACAATTTAGTCATTTTTCCTAAGCCAAGATGAATACAAGATGAAGGGGCGCCCCTTCCTACTTGAAGGCTCTGAATTTATCTTCAAACAAGGAACGAAGTTTAAAATCAAGACCAACTTCTCCTGTTCCTCCGAGAACCTTATCTACGTTCTCACATGCGCTGGTTGCCAACATAATTATGTTGGACAAACGAGCCTCCCGTTACGTAAAAGAGTAGCGGTGCATAAAGAACAAATAAATCTCCCGGAATACCGGCAAATCCCACTGAGTGACCACATAGACTCATGCGCTAAAGACAGAAATCCCAAATTCTACATATTCCCCTTCTACCAATGTGAAGACGGAATCACCACACAGGAGAGAATTAACAAGAAGAATCTCTTTATTGAAAATTCAAAACGCATCTTAATATGCAAACTCCTTGTTGATCATACTTCTTTTTTCTACCTCATTCTTCATGGATGGACTAACACAAATATATAAGGATACCATGCAGTCATCACCTCAAGCTAAAACTTATATTCTTTAAATATCATTATTATTATTGTTGTTATTATTATTATTATTATTTTTATTATATATGACATAACAATCTGAAATGTAATTATAAATTGGTTTATGCAAATTTATATAATTAGAAAACAATATAAATAAAGTGTTAAAATCTGAATGCTAAATTAGCAAACAATTATATAAAAAAGATAATGCAAATGAAGCTAAAATGATAATCTTATAATTTAAGGTTTATTAACACCCTTTATTACAAAAAATTGATAAACACAAATTGAAGAGCTTAAAACCCATAGAGTTGTCTCCCCTTATTCACAACACAGGAACTGGACTACTACTACTACTATTTCCTGTTTTGCCATGCACTTAAGAGACACCCTTAATTAAATTAAACAACACATGGATTTAATCCCATTGGATCTCAATACTTCAAGGTAATTTTTTCGTGAACAATCATTAAACTCAAGATACACAAAGACTTTACAATGTATCGGAGTACCTATTTTTTAATTTTTATATATATTTATTATTTTTTTGCAAAAAACAATGTAATTTTCTTTTTTTCCACCTCCTCACACTTAAAAAAATTTCTTTTCTTTACAATTCTTGAAAAGTCACATTATGACGAAAACCGGTTTGAATTAATATATATATATTTTACCAATTTTTCCAAAAAATTTTCCATACACCCATTTTCATTAAAATTTTCTTTCAATTTAGCATTCTGCCTTTTTACAATTTTTCCTTGCTTATCATTTCTCCATGTGCGGTCAACACAACCCCACCATTTATTGATATATATATATATATATATATAATATCACTGACAGTTTGAGAGTGTGATGCTGTAAGTTGGGATATAGTTTGGAATTATAAAAAACAAAGAATGGAAAATGGAGAAACAATAGAAACATTATTAGATCTCTTTTTTTTTTTTTTTTAAGAATAGAAATTTCAGTTTGAATCTTAAAATATTTTTGCAACAGTTTTCAAATAGATTTTCAAATATACTTTACTATTGGTGGAGACAAGTTTATTACAAATCCAGTGTTTCTCAAAGTGGGGTAAACACCTTACTGATGGGTTTAGGCTACTTCAGAATGGGGTGGAAGTAACAAGTGATTAAAACTTACAATAAAGTTTTAATCAAACTTCTTTTGAATATAATTATGTTATGTACTTGGAAAGGTGCATGTTCTTTTTAAAAATCTAAGTGGAGTGTGAGACAAAAAGGATTGTTATAATCTTTCAATTATTGCATTACCATTGGTTGTCTATTTATATTATAGCTTATGCCTGTCTATAAAAACTTTCATGGTTATAAAAATTTCAATAACATATCCACTCTTTAGCAACATCTCTCATTTCTCTTCAGTCTGTTTATTTTCAAGAATTCAGTACATAAAATAATAACACACCAATAATTCACCATAATATATTGTTACTTCAACATTCCATTTCAATATATCTAGCTTTTTTGATGCCAACTCAATGGTTTTCATTTTCTCCTACACACTTACTTAATATATCACTGCTTTCAAATCTCTCATACAATTCTATTAGCAGACATTCAAGATGCTTGTAATCTATTACTATAACTTAAAAAACAAAACAAAAAAGCATAAAAAAAACAACCCTGCTCTGTATTTGGCAATCTTTCATGGTTTACTAATTCTTTTTTTGTAAATGTAGCTCAGTGAGTGACTAATATGGTTTCAGTGTGAAGGAGAGGATATATGTTTCTTTAGTTCTTTCTGTCTATGTAGGAGAGCTGACAGCCTGTATATCATACCTCCTGTCTTAAAACACATTTCAAGTCACTTTCAGTGGCCAGGTTCACCAGCCTGTGCTATGAGAAGGTACAGCTCACTGGAATAAGTAATGTGAATATTACATAGCTTTGTTACTTTATTACTTTCAAATACTGTACAGGACCTGTTACCATGCTTCAAAAAATCCGAAATTTCCAGAAATCCAGAATTATTGTGCAATATCATGCAAAGATGCAGGTATAGCAGTGTGGAAAGAAGCTTGCTTCCCAACCACATAGTTCCAGATTGCGTCCCATGACATGGCACGTTTGGCAAGTGTCTTCTACTAAAGACTCGAGCCAACCAAAGCCTTGTGAGTGGATTTGGTAGATGGAAACTGAAAGAAGCCCAACATATTCATTTCTTTCTTTTTATTCTTTTCTTTGTTTCAGTCATTTGAATGCGGCCATGCTGGAGCACGACATTTAGTCAAACAAATCAATCCCAGGACTTATTCTTTGTAAGCCTAGTACTTATTCTATTGGTCTGTTTTTGCCGAACTGCTAAGTCACGGTGACTTAATCACACCAACATTGGTTGTCAATGCTGGAAAGACAAACACTGACCTGACAGGCTTCTTTCAGTTTCTGTCTACCAAATCCACTCACAAGGCTTTGGTCAGTCTGAGGCTATAGTAGAAGACACTTGCTTAAGGTGCCGTGTAGTGGGACTGAACCTGGAACCATATTGTTGGGAAGCAAGCTACTTACCACACAGCCACTGCTGCGCCTATATATATATATATATATATATATATGTATGTATGTGTGTTTTTGTGTCTTGTGTTTGTTCCCCACCACTGCTGGACAACTGGTGTTGGTGTGTTTATGTCCCCATGACTAAGCAGTTTGGCAAAAAAGACTGATAGAATAAGTACTAGGTTTAAAAAAACAAGTCCTGGGGTCAATTGGTTCAACTAAAACACCTTTCAAGGTGGGGCCCCAGCATGGTCACAGTCAAATAACTGAAACAAGTAAAAGATAAAAGGTTATCATACACTGTATTGAGTAAACAAACCCTGTTTTTGCATATGGTGTGTTAAAAGGGGTATCTTTTAAAAGGATTAATAAAAATTAATCATACTCTTTAGGAGTAATTAATTTGAACCCTTATCTGCAAAATAAAATCAGTTATTTACTTTTCATCTATAAGCATTATACTTAATACATGGTACGATATAGTTTAAGTGGATTAATAAATATCAAACAGACTCTGCTTTATTAATATGAATCTGTTAAATGAATGAATGAATGAATGAATGTTCGTCCTTCGACTTCGAAGATGACCATTGACATCATTTGGTGGAATTGCTGCTGTGAGACCGGAGGTGGCTGGTGAGGTCAATCCGGGCAAGAAAGCCCCTCCCACAGGTGGGGCAGAAGTGGGTAGGGGCTGTGCTATTGGTGCAGGTGGCTCTGGCTTTCCGCATCTGGCGTTTCTGTTCTGCTGACTGAATCCGTCTCTCCTCGGCTGTCTTTGCTCCTGTGGTGATTACGCTGCGCCAGGATGAGCGGTCGGCAGCAAGTGTCTCCCAAGTCTCTGTGCCGATGGAGAAGTCTTTGAGAGAGACTTTGAGACTGTCCTTGAAGCGCTTCTTCTGCCCTCTGACTTTGCGTTTGCCCTGGCTGAGTTCACCGTAGAAGAGCTGTTTTGGGATGCGAGTGTTGGACATGTGGGAGACGTGGCCTGCCCATCTCAGCTGGGCCTTGCGCATGATCGTGATGGTGCTAGGGAGATCTGCCTGCTTCAGAACTTCCGTGTCTGGGACTTTGTCCTACCAGCGGATGTGAAGGAGGTTCCGAAGACACCTGAAGTGGAAGTGGTTTATCTGGCACTCGTGCCTTCGGTAAGCAGTCCACATCTCGCAGCCGTATAGTAGGGTGGTAAGCACAACTGCCCGGTAGACTTTCAGCTTGGTGTTGAGGCTGATTCCTCTCCGCTCCCAGACTTTCTTTCGCAGTCTCCCAAACGCGCTGCTTGCCTTGGAGATTCTGTTGATGATTTCAGCATCTATGTTGGCATTGCAGGAGAGAGTGCTACCCAGGTAGGTGAAGTTTTCAACCGCTCGTAGGATCCGTCCATTCACCTTTATCTGAGGCTCATGGTATTATTTGCCGGGGGCTGGCTGAAAAAATCACTTGGTTTTCTTGGCACTGATGGTAAGACCGAAGTTTTCACAGGCTGATGAGAACCTGTCCATCCCGAGCTGCATCTCCTGCTCATCGATTTCATTAAGGGCGCAGTCGTCAGCAAAGAGAAAGTCTCTGACGTTGTCTCCCTTACCTTTGTGACGACCTGCAATCTTCTGGAGTTGAAAAGTTTCCCATCCGTCCTGTACTTGATGTCGATACTGGACTTGCAGTCCCTGAAGGTGTCGGACAGCATTGCCGAGAACATGATGCTGAACAGTGTTGGGGCCAGGACACAGCCCTGCCTGACTCCGTTGGTCACCTGGAAGGCTTCAGATGAGTTGCCGTCTTCAAGGACTCTGGCTGTCATTCCGTCGTGGGACTGGCGGACAATTGCAATAAATTTGCTGGGGCAACCAAATTTTCCCACGACCTTCCAGAGTCCCTCCCTCCTGACTGTATCGAAAGCCCTGGTGAGGTCAACAAAGGTCATGCAGAGGTCAAGGTGCTGCTCCATGCATTTCTCCTGGAGCTGGTGGGCGGCGAATATCATGTCAGTGGTCCCTCGACCCGCACAAAAGCCACACTGGCTCTCAGGGAGAAGGCCTTGCTCCAAGTGTTCCAGAAGGCGGTCAAGCAGGAATCGGGCCAGGATCTTGCCTGCTATGGACAAGAGGGAGATTTCTCGGTGGTTGTCGCAGGACTGCCAATCTCCTTTCCACTTATAAATGTAGACGATTGTTGCGTCCCGGAAATCTTGAAGGAGTTGTTCCCTGTCCCACATCGACTGGAACAGGCTGGTGAGCTGACTGATCATGGTGGGGCCACCTGACTTGAACACCTCTGCAGGGATGGCGTCAAAGCCTGGAGCTTTGCCGGTGGACATTTTTTTGATGGCTCTGCTCACTTCCTTGACTGCAGGGGGAACAGCCAGCTCATGGTTTGTCGGCATCTGGGGGAGTCGTGCGATGGCTTCCTCATTGATCTGGGCTGGTCGGTTGAGCACGATGTTGAATCTGTTAAATACAATTTAGTTCTTTACGTTTCATAGTTTATTTTATATTTTAAGTGTATATTTTAGATTGCCACCAGAAACCTGGAAAATACAGATACTTCCAGTCCCAAGCATGCCAGATAATTGATTTGGTTCCATATTGGTCTTTAAACAAAAGCTCAAGTATAACCATCCTTACTACAAAAATCTTGTAATTGCACAGTACTAGTAAGAGCCCCAGAATGGTGTAGATTATGTAATATGTTCCTCTCTCTCTCTCTCTCTCTCTCTCACATACAATAAGCAAGGAACCTCTAAATGCTCACTTCTAGAAACAGAAGCCAAATTTCCTTTAAGCAGTGTTACAATAAACAGAACAGACAGATAGACACACATACACAGATAACTGACTTCTATAGTTTCTATCTACCAAATTCTACTCAGTAGGCATTAGTTAACTAGAGGCTATAGTAGAAAGCATTTCTTCCAGGCTATCACCAGGTTGTGAAGCAAATATCTTAAGTACAACCTCATGGATATATCTGCATCTAAATGGTAAAATTTAAATATTTTTGTTAGAATATTGGCCTTACCACTGAATTATCTGCTTAAGGCTCCTGATGAGAGTTCGCAATCTGAAACAGGTAATCCATCCACTGAGCCTATATATAATATACACATATAGATATGTTGGTGTAAACAGGAAAATAGAGCTCAAAATATGATTACATTTATATTTTTATTAATATTTAGAAGTAACAGAGTGACTGTGCAGACTTTTAAGCTAACATTTTAGATTTATATCACAGTATAACAGTTGGAGAATTTTGTTTCACTGTGACATTTGGAGATAACTGTAAAATAGCAGGATGAACAACATTCTTGGTTTTACCATTTCCAACTCTGGAACAACCAGCATAGAGCTGACCATGGGAAAAGCAATGCAGCATGAAGAGAAGTCCAAAATTTTGAGTGACTGTCCTTGACTCTTGTTAATTGTATTATTGTAGGTAATGGAGATACAGTGGCACTATTTAATTTAAGAACACTTGTATACTAACCTTAAAATGACATTTTTTATATATTCAAATTGTAAATTGTGAATTAAGATGGATACTAAAATAAAGGAAATTTCACAAGCTTTAATATGGTATACAACTTTACAGTGTAACATCAACATGTTAATTTAAAAAAAAGCTTTATTTTTGCCTTATTGACCAATATAGGTAAAGTAATTTGCATGCTGTTACAATATTTAAGTTACTTAATAGTTGTAATGGGTAAGAAGACAAAACAGCACCAGAAACCAGAGCAAGGATCGCTCAGCTTTGTAGGCTGTAATGGTCATATAAAGCTATTTCAAACGAAACTGAATGCTCTACAATGCTGTCCATCTTTATAAGGAAATTAATTATTATAAAGACTGCTCTCAACCTGGGCAACCAAGAAAAAGCAACAGCAAGAATGGATAGATACATTCATAGACTGTCCTCAAAAAAACTAAAAATGACCGCTGTTGACATTTAAAAAAAAATTTGGCAAAAATATGGACTTACTATTGGAGTGTCCACCATAAAAAAACTGTCTCAAAGAATTTGGATTTCTAAGAAGAGACTCTCATAAAAAGCCATACATTTCTTTAAAAAATAGATGTGCCTGAATACAGTTTGCAAAAGAGCATTTGAATTGGAGTTCAGCAGATTGGTTGAATGTGTTGTGGTCGGATGAGTCAAAGTTCAACTTGTTCGGCAGTGATGGCAAGAAGTATGTAAGAAGGGTTTAGGCAAAGAATATCATCCAGAATGCATCTGACCGACAATTAAGTGGAAGTGTGATGGTGTGGGGGTGCATGTCTGGAAAAGGCATTGGTCCTATAATCCGAATCAAGAGAAATTATGAATAGTAAGTCCTATCTAGAAATATTGGATAAGACTATGCTTCCATATGTCCAAAAGCATTTGGGCTGATCTTGGACCTTCCAGCATGACAATGACCTGAAATACAACATGCACCTATTGAGAGATTACATTAGGTCTAAGAGAATTCAGTTGATGGAGTGGCTGGTGCAATTGCCCGACCTAAATCCCATCGAAAATCTTTGGAAAAGTTGGGTAGAGCTGTCCAATGTAGTAAGCCAAAGAATAAGGTTGATTTTTTAACCCTTTTGTTACTAACCTGGCCAAAACCGGCTCTGGCTCTGTGGTAAAATGTCTTGTTTCCATAAGTTTTGAATTAGAATATTCCACCAAGCCTTAGTCACTAGTTACATTCCTAACACTAGTTTAATGATAACTAAGTTATTTTACTAAATTCTTTTTTATATTTAGAATAATTGAAAGAAACCCAGAGCATCTCAAAATAAATGCAGTAACAAAAGGGTTAAACATTATTAGCCAAAACTAGGAAAAAATCTCAGGAACAGTGACAATTAATGATCTGAACAATTCTATGTTTCACAGATGCAAAGCTGTATTAAGTAATTTTGGATACCCAACCAAATACTGACTGTGTGAACTTATTGTTTTTTTTTTAATCTCAGTTTTTTTATTGATTTAAACCAATAAAATGAAATTTTACAAATCGTTCTTAACCCTTTCGTTACTATATTTCTGACCAAAATACACCCCTTATGTGTTTCAATTAATTTCTAACGTAATCATAAATTTAGTCTGGTTTCATTAAACAACTATAACTTTTTTATTTATCAATATATTAACGTGAATTTTGGAAGATAATTTAATGAAATGTTCTCAACCAATTCTATACTATAATTTTTGTCACAAAGTGACTCTAATTGCAGGTAGATACAGGTAAATTCAACAAAATATAAAATTATTAAAATTTTGTTCAAACATCGCTATAGAAAATGGGTTATTAGCTAATATTCAATTGGGTATACAACAAAATTTTACTATAGAATTTGTTATTCTGGGTAACTTTCTGATACCCATAATATTTATGGCAAAATAAGCCTTAATTTCATTTAAGATTGTGGGAAACCACAAAGTATCCTTTCTTTCGTTTTGTTTACATTTAGCGTAACGGTTCGTTTCCGCCGTAATGATTTCAAATAGGCTCATTCGAAAAAGAAATAGTCTAAGGCTTTACTCTTCTGGGAAAGTCTGTGGCTTGGTCCAGTTTCTTCAGAAAAATCACCGAAAGAAACAGTTTTTAAATTTTCACTCTATTCTGGTGCCAATTCATTTTCTTTATCGCTGTCGGAGCTCTCGGATTCACTGTTTTCACTTTCGGAAAATGAAACATCAGATTCATTATCAAATACCACGTGCTTTTTTTTTTCAGTCATAGAGTTAGATTTATGAAGGTCTTCAGTAGAAAATCCTTCGAATTCTGACTCGCTGCTTGATATAATGAAATTTGTATCCATTTTTTGTCAGAATTACAAATTTTGAAAACACAATAGGAACAAATTTCGGAAAAAAATCTCCCAAAATTCACGGAATTAAAATTAGACTTCGATTTTTGTACAAAACTGTAGTTGAACTGTTTACGAAGTATAATACGTATTTTCACGAATGTACTAAAGAGATTTGCTCTGATATTCTCATTTAAATATGAATAGGTAAATTCGGGTGGCTTTGGGCGGTTTGGTCACATTAACCAAAATTTTTTTCGGGTGGTTTTGGGTGGTTTGGTATCGAAAGGGTTAAATTAAATGGCACTATAAATTACGATAATTAAGATTTATTTTTAATTCAAAATTAATATGTTGAAGCTGTATACCATATAAAAGCTTGTGAAATTTTCTTTATTTTGATATACAGCTTAATTCACAATCTACAACTTGAATATAAAAAAAAATGCCATTTTAACATTAGTATATTAGTATTCTTAAAATAAATGGCACCACTGTAACTGTCACAAAGTTTTGGTCAGTTTTCTAACACAGAAAGTTGTATTTATTATTATAGCCAAGGTAGACCGTTTGAAATCCAAATGCGCTTACAATAGATCCCAGTGCTGAATGTTTAAGAACCAAATGAAGGTCAGATTTTCAATCCCGGGATCATCCTAATTACAAAAAAGGTATTATATGTCTACATAGAGCAAATGTAGACCGAGATACAAGGGTCCCAGACTGACAGAATTTTACTTTTATTTATATAGATTTCTAGTTTCCATGCTAATCACAAAATGTTATTTATCTATTTATTGTTCTGGAACTTCAGCTAATCAAAGTACACTGGAGATCAGAATAGCCACACATTTCTGGTCTTAAAAATGAAAGGTGTTTGATCAAATTGACCTGGAGTTAAGTAACAATAACAAAAAGTATCCAGACCATCACCACTATTGCTACTACTACTACTACTACTACTTGATAGCTGTGGTGATAGTATTGCATATCACTGTCACCACCAACAATGATAACAACTATGGCAGTGAAACTGTTGTAGTGGTAGTGCTAGTGGTTGTTATTATAACGACGGTAGCAATGTTACATTGCTATAACCTTTAAACTAATATCAGTCACCAAGGGGTGGTGGTGGTGACGGTACCCAAATCTCACAAACTAAGCAGCAAAATGGGTTAGTGTGATTTGTAAAACTGATGCTTAGATTTTAAGATATCATCAATATTTGCCTTGGAATTGCTGCATCCAACCAAAAGAATTCTTTTCAAATGTTCATCAGTTAACCTCATTTGATGTGATGACTTCACAGACATAAGTTGTTCCAAATACTGATGCCATACCAGAGGCAAGTTTCATCAAATTTGAAAACTCATCATCAAGTAAACAACGATATAATTCAACAAGTTTTCCATCTCTTTCAACAAGTCCTTTACTTGCAAATCAATGAGCACCAGCAGTAGTTCAATTGCCACATGAAGTTTACAATAAAACTGATTCTGAAACAGAAGAATGTCAATCAATTCTGTTAAGATCTGAAAATCTCTCCAAAAAATGCTTATTTAAATCATGAATAATAATCTTTGGAAACTCGAGGTTGACATCTGCAATTCCAGCGCGAAGATCTTTAAAACACTGAAAATGAGAGAAGTTTCCTCTTTCCAGTTGTGCTTCAACCAATGATAGCTTTCTCCAAAATCCTTTGATGATTCTGTAGAGATCTCAGTTAAGGGTATCCTTTCCCTCAAGTTTCAAGTTCAATTCATTCATGTGGATTGTGATGTCAACCAAAAATGACAACTTTGACAGCCAGGTAGGATCTGACAAGTTGATCAGCTCTATCCTTTCCAGTGAGAAAAATATCTATTTCTCTTCAGAGCTTATAAAAACAAAAGAGGACATTATCGCAGCTGAGCCACCCCACTGCTGTGTGATAAGTCAAATCACAGGATTCAGAATCAATTTCTTCAAAAAAAGCCTGAAACTGGCAGTGAAGATCATGAAGTTCACCATAGAAACGAATTATGAAAAGAATGTTTAAACACAGAAACGGTGAACGAAGTTCACCGTAGAAACGACTGGTTTCAGTACGCAAGAAATATCTGTCTTTCCCAGAGTGCTTGCTGATGTATAATGCTGTGTATAAAAGAGCAACCAGAAGTTGAAGATCTTCCAACTTAGTCCTGATCTTCCTCACTAAACCCTTCCTCACTCCAGCCATATTTTTTCCTCCATCAACTGTAACACATTAAAGCTGATTCCACTGAGGTTATAGCTTTGCAAAGTTTTCTGCACTTCCATGAAAAATGCCTTCTCCAGTTGTTGTTCTGTGCATGCTGCAAACAGATGACAACTCTTCTGTGATCTAAAAGACCAAATTAACACCATGAATGAACACGAGAAGTTGTGACGTACTCAAGAGATCAGTAGACTCATCCAGTGCCAAAGAAAATCACAAGAAGTTCCTAGCTTTCTCGCGTATCTGTAGCACTTTGTTCTCTCCAAATTCTTGTGTTCTCCACACAGCTGAACTTGCTGAAAGGCTGAAACTTCGAAGCAAATCAGCTTTCTCAGGACACAAGTCATTTGCTGCTTCCATCATACACTCTTTGATGAAGTTGCCGTCAGTAAACGGTTTTCCTCGCTCTGCCATCTTATGCACTATTTTGTAACTTGTACGAGTGACAGATTCATTTTCAGCAAACATTCTCATGAAAAGAATGTTTAAACACAGGAATGCAAGTTAAAACACGATCGCTGCAGGAATGAACTCTCATTGCAGGTACTTACACAAAAGATACAGTGCAACGGCGGGCTGAAGTTTGGTGACCCCTGCTCTATATGATAAAAATAAAATAACAGCAACGAGTTCATAAAAAAAAAACTGAGCAAATGTAGAAAAAGAAAACCCACTATTTCCCAACCCCGTCTCTCTCTCTCTCTCTCTCTCTCTCTCTCTCTCTCTCTCTCTCTCCCTATTCCATCAACCAAACGCTCATGGATCTATCTGTTGCTTCCTGAAATACTCTGTTCTCTATGATAGAGAGTGGGGTACAATGAACAAATAAAGTAGGACCAGTGTGATTGTCACATTGACAAGTACTTTTAATACACTGTCAAGTGGAACGCCTGTCTATCTATGTTATAAGTGCATAGAATACACGTACAAAAAGCTGCTTGTATACACATACACACGGTCAGAGTAACGTAGATAAAACAAAGTATAAAGCAGCTCGCACTTAAAAAAGCTTTCCAGTTTTCTGCTACAACAAAATAGAAGGGTATCATAAATAAATAAATAAATAAATAAAAAGAAAAAGGAAAAAGAAAAGAGATGGGAAAAGGGGGCAACTAATTGGGAAATGCAGAAGAAACAGTAGCTCTCACCTAACTTTTAATTATTAGGTGTTTAGGGGAAATGAAACTACACGTAGTGTGATGTATCAATGAAATAATTAGCCAACATATACGAAGTATTTCTATTTTCAACTCTGTAAGTATAACATATTGAAATGTGTGTAATATCATTAGATGTGGATATTGATATGCAGTACAATGCATGCGTTCGTGTACAAAGGTGCATATACATGAAAAAGTGAGAGATCAAAAAAAAAAGTTGTTTACTGCATGAATATCACATGTATATATTATACATTGCTGTTCAATGGTTTCTACATTTATAAAAATATCATAATATAACTTGCATACACAAACGTGATGTTGTAGGTGAGGGAGCTTCAACGTATCCGTTTGGCTTGCTAGAAATAGCAGCTAAATGCCTCTCATATTACAATACTAATTTACAAAGGACACACACACACAAAGTATGGGATGTTCGCGGCCTTTGATTGTAAAGTCTGCTTGATCACAATAAAAACAACCCCACTTATATTGGGAATACAGAATCCAATGGAGTAGTTTTTGTTGTTGCTATAGGAAGGAAGTTTAGTTCTACTGCGAGAAAATCTTGCAACACTGACGGTGACAATATCAGAATGTCTTGAGCAATAACGAGTATGTTCTCGAACTTCGGTTTTTAACATCTATTCTAACAATCACTGGTATTAATGTGAAGCTGATGTGCAACAAAAGATTGGTATTACTTTATGTTTTAACAGTGATTTATAACTATATAAAAAAAAAGATACCAAGTACCAACTGAATCCAGTGTATAAACGCACTCACACTTCCCCAATATTTCAAGACTGATTTTGTATGTATGTGTGCATGTATATATATATATATATATATATAATATATATATATATCAAACGATATACTTCGAAATACAAATGTAAATGCTATCTATTAATGGCTAACGAACTTGTTTTCGTTTAGAAAAATCACGTCAGTTCAGATCGAGTGGTCAAGGTATTTGTAGACATCTCATTTTTTGTTCCAGACATAATACCAACATTATTCAATGCTCTTCCTTTTTAAAGATAGTAGGATATGATCTGAGAGAAATTTGGTTGCTATTTCTAGCGAGTTGTTCGACCAAGTAGAGGTTCCTTCGTTATACAGTCTGCTCTTCACTTTTGTTTCAAGTAAAGATAAATTTATGTCTTGATAGTTTACCAATGTTTATTGCTGGTAACATTTCCAGAGTTCATGCTTATTCCTAACAGTCCAGATTAATCGAGATATAAAATAAAATGCTCAAAGAGATAACGTACTCATGCACTAGATTTGAACTCAAAACACACGCGCTGGTACCCCACTCAACTAATTTTCTATTTAAAACTTATTTATCTTGGATAATGGTACTTCGTTATCAAACTTAGAATAATGAAAAGAGCTATGTCTGATTGAATGAAACAGCATTTGAATCCAGGAAAGTAAATAATAAGTCTACTCTTCACATAATAAACGCCCTGATGCAATACTAGACAGTGGCTCTCGTGGCTTCTGATCTTAACTGACTGGAAGTGTTATCATGTACATTGTTTTGTCTTGGTATAAAAGATGGGCTACAGTAAATATTCTGCTCAATACCACAGATTTGCTTGTCATTTGTTTGACCATAACCAGTTGAGCATGTCCCTTAGTGGCTGATGATATGTGCATCTCTAATCACAAACAGAAGTAGTGGGGGAGCATCATAGCCATGTGTTGAGAGGAATTTTGTGGGGTTTGAATAATTCACCTCTGAAATAATGGGTGTTTCGTTCAATATCCTTAAACAATCCTTATTCAAGGATCTTTGAATAGGATGGGCCACTCGACCTGAAGAAAATGCTAACTGGGCCTCACCGCAGTTATCTTGATATGAGATCACCATGTCGCGCAAATATTGTTGTGACGCATGTGATGGGTAGTCATGATGGGTATACTTGGCTCCGTATATTTTATCCCAGTGTCACTTTGACGGCATGCACCGCTCTCTCACTCAACAACAACAACAATAATAATAATAACAATAATAACAATAATAATAATAACAGTAATAATAATAACAATAATAATAATAACAATAATAATAACAATAATAATAATAATAATAATAATAATAATAATAATAATAATAAATGCCTTGATGCAGTACCAGGCAGTGGCTCTCATGGCTTTTGATCATAACTGATTAGAAGTGTTATCACGCACATATTTTGTCCTGGTATTAAAAAATGGGCTACAGCAAATATTCTGCTTAATACCACAGATTTGCTTGTCACTTGATTGACCTTAATCAGTTGAGTATGTCCCTTGGTGGATGACGATTTGTACTTCTCTGATCACAAGCAGAAGTAGCTGGGAAGCATCACAGATACGACATTGAGAGGAATATTTTGGCGTTTGAATAATTCACCTACGGAAACATGAATGTTTCGTTCAACATCCCCAAACAATCCTTAGTCAGGGACCTTTTGAGCGGGATGGGCTACTCGACCTGAACAAAATTCTAACTGGGCCCCACAGATCACCAGGTTGCACACATATGGTTGTGATGCACGTGCATAGTGTACCCTTATACTAACTTCGGGCATTAAAGTGTGGTTATGCTGGAGCACCACTTTGAAGGGTATTTATTCCATCGGTCTGGTACTTTATCGGTCTCTTTGTCCGAATCGCTAGTTTACGGGAACGCAAGCAAACCAATACCGATTGTTAAATGGTGGTGGGAAACAACAAACACACACACACACACATTTGCAACGGACTTCAACACAGTTTCCGTCAACCAAATTCACTCGCAATGAATGTAAATATAGAGGTAAGACAACTGTAAATCAGAATGTAACGATAAACTTCAAATAGTAGCTAGAGGGGATATTGTGAAGCACACAGAATATGTACCTAAAGTTAGTCGAAACGAGGTCAAGAGAGTGTGCATGAGATACTCGTCGGGTGGTACTTTGGTAAGTAGACACCTCAAACTAGCACCCGGAACTAAATTACTCCAGCCTGATATTACATGTAAGTACACTTGAAAAAAAAAGGCGGAGGGGGACGTTGAATAGGTAAAGGAAAATGTTTAAGAATATAATCCATATACGGTAAAAATAAACACCAATGCAAACAAGAGCACTCAGAGAGCGCAAACCTCCGCCAAGGCAACACCAACGTCCCGATTTTTTATTACCTACAAGGGGCCAAACATAGATGGGACATTACAAAACAATACAGGACACATACTCGGGGAAATAAAATACAGAAAGAAATCGAGTGAAGAAGAAAAATAAAAAGAACGAATGAAAATGATAAAATGAGCGCAATGCGCACTCGACCCTCGAAATCCAGTGGTTACATTACACGTTATTTTGAACAGTTTTGTTTTTCCTTTTTTTTTTAATTGTTCATAGTTTTTTAGGCTTTTCAGCTCTTTATGTTGAATTACGGTTGGTAGAGCATCAAACCACACTGGCCCGCCAAATGAAATGAAATACTTTCTATATGTTTTTATAAATGTGTCGTATCTATCCTCATTCAATACTACACACTTCTGTTCTTCATTGAAATCCTCCCTAGGCAGTTTCACCCTTATTAATCCCTTCCACTTGGAAATCCTCCTGTCCACATCTACATTCTTTTCCTAGTATACTATGAATGCCTTATTTCTAAAACGTGTTGTACATTCTCTTCTACTGATTCTCTCGCTTTTGGTTCTGTCTCTACTGTCTGCGTATGTTTGAAGATAGGCGGTTACCTACCTTTTTTGAGCGTCCTACTGGTCCCTTCGAGTGTTCTCTTGCTTTAGCCTCTTTCCTCCTTTTGGGGCTGACAAACCCGTCACTCCCCTCATTTGCCGCTTTCGTTCTGTCTTTCTTCGGTTTCATCTCTTCCGTATCCCTAGTGCACTCCATATCGCTTTTGCCGACTCCGTCTTTTATTGCTTCACTTGGTACTCCAATCTCCACTTCTTGATCCCTCTCCACAGCCTTCTCACTCCAAGGAGGCTTGTGCTTGGGGCACTGCGTCTTCATGTGGCCTTTCACTCCACATTCGTAACAATTTGGTCGGCGTCCCTCAACAATCGCTTTGAGGGATCTCTCTCCCAGAATCTCTATCTGATAGGGGATCCTTTCAATGTCTTCGAAAGTGGAAAAAAGCCACATCTCGACTCCGTATTCCCTCTTCCAACTGTCTCAAATTCGGGATTCTCCTCGGTGGCATCCACAACAGCTGTCACCAACTACTCTAGCTTTATTTCTGGTGGCACCCTTCCAATACGAATGCCTGCCTCTATACGTGGGCAGCAGCGTCACCTTTTCAGTGCATAAAATAGTGGTGGAATGTGAGGCCGTCTCTTTGGTGGCAAACCTCACCTCCACCGTACCATATTTCTTTCCTCGGCTAACGAAAGTTGTCGTTTTCATCAGGGGTCCCAAACATTCCCCCACGTCATTTTCTGATAGAATTTCAATTTTATTGGTAGCGATCGCTTGCGTGCGGTAACACCACCGTCCTATCACTCTTATCCTCGACCGTTTCTTCTGGAGGGACCAGCTTTACTGCGTTTCCCTCCCTTTTTTACAAACTGTTCACTTCTTCTTATCTCTTCCACATTTACTATTATCAGTTTCGCGTCCAACGGCGCAGCCGCTCCCACTGCAACAGTTTTTGCATAGTTCTCCATAATGAAAAACTTACTTTTCACCCCTACAATTGGGAGAAAACAGAAACAAAAACAATCATGCGCGAGTCGCTCAACAATGACACAATATCAACAACGGATAACCTCGAAGAGAAAAGCCTCAGCATGCAACAACAATTCAAAACCGTGGTCAAAAGTAACGAAACTCATAGTCTGCAACACCAACGTCTATAATTTTTTATTACCTACAAGGGGCTAAAAGTAGAGGTTGTACATTACAAAGACAATACAAAACACATAATCGAGGAAATAAAAATACAAAAAGAAATCGAGTAAGGATGAAAAATAAAATAACGAATGAAAATATGAAAATGATAAAATGAGGCCCAACACCTACTCAACCTCCGAAGTCGAGTGGTTACATTTAGACATTTTTGGGATATTTTCTCCCCCCCCCCACACTTTTTTTGTATAATTTAAAAAGTTCACATCTTCATCATTTTTTTAATATATTGTTCATATTAAAAAAAAAATTAAAATCTTTATATTCAATTACGGTTGGTAGGGCATCAAACCACACCGGCTCACCCAATGAAGTTATATAGCTTCTATATGAATTTATGAACGTCTCGTATCTATCGACACTCAATATTACACATTTTTCTTCTTCCTTAAAATTCTCCCTGGGTAGTTTCCCCTTATCACTCCTTTCCACATCTACATCCTTTTGCTTGTATATTACGTATGCTTTATTTTCCAACCTGTGCTTTATCTTCTCTTCCACCGATTCTTTCTCTCTTGGTTCCGTCTCTACTGTCTGCGTATGCTTGAAAATAGGCGGCTCCCTACCTGGGGAGTGGGGGGCGTCCTATTTGGTTTTACTGCTGGTTCCTACGAGTGTTCTCTTGATTTCGACTTTTTCCTCTTTTTGGGGCCGACAAACCCGTCACTCCTTTTCTTTGCCACTTCCGTTCAGTCTTCCTTCGACTTCACTTCCTCTGTATCTCTGGCGCACTCCTTATCGCTTTTGCCATCTCTGTCTTTCATTGCATCAATTGGTACACCAATCTCCGCTTCTTCTTGGTCTTTCTCCACAAACTTCTCACTCTGAGGAAGCTTGTGCATGGGTCACTGCGTCCTCATATGGCCTCTACTCCACATTCGTAACAATTCGGCCGACGACTCTCAACAATTACTTTGAGGGTACTTTCTCCCTCAATCTCTATCTCAATGTCTTCGAAAGTGGAAAAAAGCCACATCCCGATACCGCATCCCCACCAGTTTAACGTGTTCGTTCTTCCCACTGATCCCAATTCGGGATTCTCCTCGGTGGCAGCCACAACAGTCGCCACCAACCACTCTGTCTTTATTTCTGGTAGCACTCTTACTATTCGAATCCGAACATTACGCTTGCCCCTATTCGTGGGCTGCAGCGTAACCTTTTCTGTAGGTAAAATAGTGGTGGAATGTGAGGACGTCTCTTTGGTGGCAAACCTCACCCCCACCGTACCATATTTCTTTCCTCGGCCAACGAAAGTTGCCGTTTTCATCAGGGATCCCAAACATTCCTCCACGTCGTCTTCTGATATGATTTCAATTTTATTGGTGGCGACCGCTTGCGTGCGATACACCACCGTCCTATCACTCTTATCCTCGACCGTTTCTTCTGGAGGGACCAGCTCTACTGCGTTTCCCTCCCTTTTCACAAACTGTTCACTTCTTATAACATCTTCCATTTTTAACGTTATCTGTTTCGCTTCCAATGGCGTAGCTGATCCCACTGCAGCGGCTTTTGCATAACTTTCCATAATGAAAAAGTTACTTTTCAGCCCCACAATGGCAAGAAAACAGCAAAAAACAATCGCGCGCGTGTCGCTCAACAATAATTTTCAAAAAACAGTTTCAATAACAGACAGTCTCGAAGAGAAAGCCTTCAACATGTAAAAACAATTCAAAACCGTGGTCAAAAATGACGAAACTCACACAAATAAGTTGTTAGTCTGCGACACCAACGTCCTTGCAGCCGCTGGTTTCGGCCCGGCCTTCCGTGGGTGGATCCACTGCTTTATACAGCGACAGCGAATCGATAGTTCAGGTGAATGGTTTCTTTTCGGAGCCGTTCTGCATTGAACGATCGATGCCCTCTCTCCCCGCTTTTGTACGTTTTGGCCCTCGAACCATTGCTGAGAAAGTTGGAGGCTATGAGGGGCACTCCGCAAGATCTAGGGTGCGGAAAGTCAGCTTCGGCATACGCGGATGACATCACCGTCATCGTATCCCGGGTCGAGCACCTACAGTGGGTAGGTGAAGCCATAAGGGATTACAAAGCGGTGGCAGGAGCAAAAATTAACCGGGATAAATCGGTCAGCTTGCTACTCGGAACCTGGAGGGGCAAGTCGATGCCGTCCGACAGCATTGAAATCTGGTTAGGTCCGGATTTCCAGATAAAGAAGAAGTGGTGCGAGGTGGCGGGCGGGGTTGCTCTCCTAACTCAAACCTGGTCTGAGCGGAAGCTGTCCCTGAAAGGGAGGTCGGAGGTCGCAGAGGTGTTTATAGTATTTGTTATTACCTACCGCCTGATCGTCGTCCCTTGTCCCGATTCGTGGCTGAACAAGTTGGAACGCATGCTCTTCCACTTTTTGTGGAGGGGCAGGGGACCTCTTGTAAGGCGCTCTATCTGCTGCCAAAAACCACTGAAGGGTGGGATAAGGATGCCATGGCCAAAAATGCGTTGAGGCTTAGGCACCTCTGGCTTTACCTGGACGGTGAACAGGTGTGGTCTCCGTTCGTCAAGCTGTTATTTTCACGGTTCACATCCTTTACTGAACTGGACTCATGGATTAAGCGTAGACCGATGTTGGGCGCGTGGCATGCAGAATGTCATTAGGCCCTCGTGCTTCTCTCACAGTCGGGCAATGTAGTGGCGGGGGTGCTACCTCGTCCTTCAATAGAGGGTTAGTAGAGTTCAAGTGTGACGACGTCCTGGGAGAAACCCTGGGTTCGATAAAGCTCAACTCACCAGCCTATACCGAAGAACATTTGGGCCAGGGCCTCTGAATAATTACCAGAAGTCCCTGGCATGGCAATGTTACAGAGGCACTTTACCTGTTCGAGATACGCTTTTTAGACACGGGTCTGCGCCTTCGCCTGCTTGTCCAAGATGCGGGCAGGACAGTGAAACTTCTGCATGCGATTGTGCAATGCTCGAAGGTTTCGGAACTCTGGGCTTATTATGTCGAACACTTGCTGTCACATTCGAGAAAAGTACAACTGTCGCGCGAATCTATAATTAAGATTGTTCTGCCGTCCTCCCTAAATTGGGAAGAGCAGGTTTCTTTTCTCTCGGTAGTTGCTGCTGCGAAGGAGGTAGTATGGAAGACGAGAGTGAAAGGGATTGTGATAGGCATTTTTATCTTCAGTCTTGGGTTAGTTAACTTTTTCGTTTTCCACATGAAAAGAAAAATATGGCTGGAGAAGAAATGCCTGTCGCAAAGTGGCTTTCGTAAAATATGGAAGTCTGTGGCAAGTATGTTGAGAGTGAAAGAACCTGTTTAAGCGAGAGCATAAAAAGGAAAAACGAAGTCTTCAGTGTGAGAATGTGGTTTGTGGGGTCAACCACGTCCTCCGCTTCACTTTATTAATCATACATTCGTATTTTAATTTGAATTTTTAAAATTGATCATTTATACTGTTAATCTCATTCGATCCCCGACCTCTTATTTGTTTGTCTGTCCTTGTATCGTCCCCTGTTTCTTTAACCTATATGGTAAATAAAGAAAATGAAGTCGAGTAGTTACATTTAGACCTTATTTTGGACAGTTTTCTTTTTTTTTTAAAAAAAAGAAAGAGTTCACATTTTGATAATTTTTTTTATATTGTTCATATATATTTTTTGTCTAAAATCTCTCAAATCTTCATACTCCACCACGAGCGGCAGGGTATCATACAACACCGGTCCGTCAATCAGTCACCAATTCACGATATGAATTCATGAACACGTCGTATCTTTCGTCATTCAATAGAAAAACACCTTTCATTCTCCTTGAATTTCTCTCTGGGCAGCTTTATCTTTACTAGTCTCTTCCACTTGGCTATTCTCCTTTCTACCTCTACACTCTTTACGCAGTAGACTAAGAATGCCTTATGTTTAAATTATTTCTCTCTTGGTTCTGTCTCTACTGAATACTTGAGTTTAGGCGGCTCCCTACCGTCTTGGGGGGCGTCCTCTCTGTTTCTGCTGCTGGTCCATGCGAGTGTTCTTTTGATTTCGACGTTTACCTACTTTTGGGGCAGACAAATCCGTCACTCCTATCCTTTGCCGCTTTCGTTCAGTCTTCCTTCGACTTCACTTCCTCTGTATCTCTGGAGCACTCCTTATCGCTTTTGCCATCTCCGTATTTCAGTGCTTCAATTTTTTTCTCCAATTTCCACTTCTTGGTCTTTTTCCACAGTCTTCTTACTCTGAGCAGGCTTGTGCTTGGGGCACTGCGTCCTCATATGGCCTCTCACTCCACATTCGTAACAATTCGGTCGACGACCCTCAACAATTTGGGGGAACTTTCTCCCGTGATCTCTATCTGGTAGGGGATCCTCTGAATGTCTTCGTAAGTGGCAAAAAGTCACATCTCGACACTGCATCCCCACCAGTTTAACATGCTCGTTCTCCCCACTGGTCCCAATACGGGATTCTCCTC
Organism: Octopus sinensis; assembly: GCF_006345805.1. Classification (NCBI taxonomy): domain Eukaryota; kingdom Metazoa; phylum Mollusca; class Cephalopoda; order Octopoda; family Octopodidae; genus Octopus; species Octopus sinensis. The sequence continues at coordinate 68,778,859 of NC_043000.1, read as the reverse complement.
TGGGGAGACCAGCTTTATTGTGTCTCCCTCTCTTTGCACAAACTGTTCGCTTCTTATTATCACTTCCATATTAATTTTTATCTGCTTTGCATCCAACAGAGTAGCAGCTCTCACTGCAGCGGTTTTTGCGTAGCTTTCCATAATAAAAGCTAATAAAAGCTCCCCACAATGGGGAGAAAAACAGAAAAAGAAAAACCAGTTACGCACGAGTCACTTCAACAATAATTTTAAACAGTAATATAAAACAATTTTAACAACGGACAGTCTCAAAGAGAAAGTCCTCAACAATCCAACCGTGGTCAAAATTGACGAGACTCAAACAAACAAGTTGTTACTCCGAGACACCAATGTCCTCTAGCCAGAGATGATTTTTAAAATGAGAATATCTGAAATAAAAATCGACTGCTCTCGCAAACGAGATTACTAAAAATGAACCCGAAAGCTCTCAAAGATTGAGTAAAAAAAAACGGAAAAATAATCCAGAATCCTTGTCCGGTACCGGATCGATCTCAAAATCTAATCAGTTCGTGACAGTCAGGAGGCCAAACATCCCTGAAAGTTTCATCCGAACCCATTCAGCAGTTTTTGAGCTATCTTGTTCACGAACAAACAAACAAACAAACGCGACTGGAAACAATCCCACCGCTTTGGCGAAGGCGGAGGTAATGAAAACGAAAGGTGTGCGTGTGTGAAAGTTCTATCAATGGAGGAGCTCTGAAGAGAATCTAGCTATAACGAGAAGCAAAAGAATAGATCTGTATACAGAAATCACAAGGGTGTGTAGAAACATGCGAATTCAGAAGACTGACGTCTAACATCAAGAGAAGGGCAATGTCATATTTAATGTTTAGTGGGAAGTAAGCGCACAAATCATATTTTTATTGGTTGGTTGAGAGGAATGGGCCCCATGATATTTGCTGGTCCTCTCAGTTGGCATGATTGATTGTTGCAATCGATGTGCAGCCTGAATGTCTGCAGAAAAACGTAGGGAGAGAAAGAACCACAGTTTTCCGGTTCAAATACTTGCAACAAAATTACTCTGTGCTAAGGCACCTAAGTAGCCCCTAGATTGTCGCCGATGTGTAGTAAAAGCTACAGAGAGGTGTAAGAACAGATATGTGCAAAAGCCACATTAATTTACAATAGTGGGCAAATTCAGAAATCATAAGAACGTATTGTAGATGAATGCGATTCACATCAATGTACAGCTGCGCCGACACTGAACAGTTGTCCAGGGGTCCATACAAGTCTTGGGACTCAATCCTAATGAATATATGCAGTTGCTGGGAATCAATAAATAAATACTGGCGCCTTGCTGTACTTAAGAAGACCTGTCCACCACAGGAGAATTGATACCGATGCTGGTGCTACATAAAAAAACACTGGTGCTACTTTGTGGAGTGATTGGTGTTTGGAAGGCCATCCAGCCGCAGAAACCATGTCAGAACAGTCAATGGAGCCTGATGCGAACCCCGGCCTTACCATCCGGTCAAACCGTCTAACCTATGTTGGCATGGAAAATGGACGTTAAATGATGATGATGATATAGGACCAAGTTCATTGTCTATAATGCTGCTAAGACGGTTCTGATATGCAGAAGGTAAATGCAGAAGTTATATAAATGTGTAGCAGGCAATTTCAGAAACACTAAAATATAATAAACAAATGCAGACGAGATTTCAGTTTATAACAAACATCATCATAGTGTTTAAAAGCATTGAACTGATCTACACAACAATGGATTTTTAGCTTTTAAAACAATAGTTAGCAAACGAGGTTGCTATATTTTCTTGAAGTAGCAGCCAAATCTTCCTCGAATCGCATTCTACTATGAAGATATATCGAACAAAATTCAGCATGTGTTACATCAAAAGACGGGATGGTCACGACTTCAATACTTTTGATTTGATGAACAACAATGAAACATGAACCTTATTTGATATTGGTGACATGAACTGTGAAATTGGTTTATATCACTCCACAATATTGGTTGTATAGATATATATGTTTATACATGAGCTTGTAATGTGGTTTATAGTTGTGTTACCTTGAACGGATGTTGTCAATAATAACAGTTTAATGAAATAGTGTTATATAGCTGCATAGATACTGAGACATCTAACAATACCAGACTTCATGTTTTGATAATGGCGTTTTTAATACAATGGGAAGTTGAAAATGCTATTTTAGTAGGACACCATAGTTCGTTGAGCCCTGCTTGGAAGCTGCTAGAGTCTGTAAAATAAATACCAGTAATATACTGATCCAATCCAATCCAACTATTCTCTAGCTTTTAATAAAAAGAGCCTTTTGTGCATCGAAAGAGAAATCGTTAGTTGTTTGCAACACATGAACCAAAGAAATTTAGTTGATGATAGTAAATGACACGCGTGCATAACCGCACATAACACCAACTTGAATGAAAGACATGGATATGGAATGGGAAAGAACAGGGCAAACTAAAGTGTGTGTGTGTGCGTATGTATATATATATATATATATATATATATATATATATATATATATGTGTGTGTGTGTGTGTGTGTGTGTGTGTGTGTGTGTGTTTTAGACAGATACATATATATTGGTATGTAAGTATAAACGGTCATTTCAAGATTGTATTGATGTTGTGAGGAAGGAGATACAGGAGAAACAAAGGTAAAATAAATAAAAAGTAAATTTAGTGGAGCAAAAAAAAAAAAAGTGCGACGACAACCTTTAGTCGAAGATATGAAAGAAAAGGAGAAAAAAATAAAACACGTGTAAATAATTATGAAACAACATTTACACACGTATCATATTTACACAAAGAACTTCTTCGGGTAGTGTATTTAAAAATAGACCCGGTCCGCTCTACTTATACGCTAACTGTATATTAATGAAAAAGATTTTATAGACATACATCATCTAACTCTGTAGTCATTCAAATGTAGGTACGCTGTCTTTAATATTCATATACTTCAACAACAGCCGGGTGCTGGACTAGACAAACATGATGTATGTATGCTGACAAGAACTTCAAGAAGTTAAGTGTGGTCCGGTGTATGAAAATAGGTAGTGGTTTGAATTGACACAATTTTCGAGAACTTGTGATGATAATACTCATTTTATCAACTCTGAAGAGATTTTTTTTTTTAAAGTTGAAAGTAGTCCAGATAGGTTACAAATTATTATTTTTAACCAGGCCTGTAAAAATAAACGGGAAGTTGTGTCGCTCATGCCTCTCGAGTTACAATCACAATTCAGTATGGAAAACGGGAGAACGCCATATAAGAGATAATGGCATCTCGTTATTTATCTTTAAATTTGGTCTATCACAAAGCTAAATTTACAAATAAAGATCGGAGAATATGCCTTGGTGTATGTTGTTAAGTTCAAATCTCGCCGAGGTTAACTGTCAGTCTTCTGGGATCGACAAAATAAAGTTCAAGACAAATACTGGAGTCGATTTATATTCCTATAATGCATTACAGTAGATGCGAATGAGATAGTTGAAGACTGAGAGTAGAAATTGGCTGCCGACTTAATAAATATATATCTATTGTTTTATGTGTTCCATTCCTGTATATTGACTGGTAAACCTATCTCTCTTAGCTATTGTTATATTTGGGTGGTGTATTGTCAATGTAAATAATAATGCTATTAACAGAGACGCAAAACCTGAAATTTGGGGGTGGGGACAGTCGATTATATAGTCTCTGGATGGATGAAAAGGGAAGTTGACCTCGGTTGGATTTGAACACAGAAAAAGGCAGAAATACTGTAAGGTATTTTACACGGCTCTCAAACGATTCTACCAACCTATCATTCTCATAGTAACCAGTCCACAAAATACTGAAAGGAGGTTGACAACCGATTGTATGGTCTCCAGTTTAATAGTGGTATACCTTTCGTTATCTGAGGAAAAGTAGGACCCGACGCCATTTGATCCTGAACTATTCATTTCCATTTTCATCAAGTCGTTGCCGGTGTGTACACTGACTCTTTTGGACGGGCATGTATAGCAACAACATATATATATATATATATATATATATATAAGCACATCTGTTTCGTTGAGCGAAGGAACAAAAGCGCGAAAAGTGTTAGAATGCAAACTGACGGCCAGGTGAAGAATATGTTTTACTAACTCAACAATGAATCACGTAAGAGTACGGCTAAGAGGGAAGCCTAAGGACAAAGGGGAATTCTACATACACACACGTGTGTGTATGAGTGAAGAAAGAAAAGAAAGCAGTTGTGGGGAAATAATAAAAGATAGGCGAAAGAGTAAAGGAAACTGATCGGTTAGGTATCGAGTGGAAGATGTGTCATGTCTCGATGTCTCACGTAAGAGACTGAGGAAAGACAGGCATTCCTATGATAGACAAGCGACTTTAATATTTTCACCGTCGTCTTGTTAGTGCTTAAAGAATAGAACTAATTGTTCAGGTAATATATATTTATATATACACACAGACATATATCATGCACGTATTTTACACACACACACACATATTTATATACGTGTAGAAATGTGCGTATACATATCTTTGAAATTATGTAGCTCTACATGCCTCTTCTTCATTACTACTAAAAAATAAATAGAGCATTAGGAATACCCATTTTATTTGCTATATATTAGCAGCGAATCTAAAAATTTAATAATTTGTCTATAAAACAGCCAAAAATCTCGAATTATCATTTGAAGATCCATATATGACTGAATGAGTGAGATAGTACGAGAAAACCTTGAGAGTTAAGAATTCTAATTAATAATATTTGAAAATTTAAAATACCCTTCAAAGATCGACAGAAATGAATATTTCGACATGGTTACACATAGTGAACCAGTATTTTGACTAAGTTTCCAAAACGTATATTTCGAATTTAAATAGAATGTAGAAAGAAAGGTTTAAATGTTATATGTATGAAGAAAAATAATTCTCCCCCACCTCAGAATATAAGTTTGTGCGCGCGTGTATGAATATATGTGCGATAATATATATATATATAGAGAGAGAGAGAGAATGAGAGAGAGAGAAATAAACAAATAATGGGTAGAAGATATAGATGTTTTATAGTGAAGAAATCGAAAATATCTATATGCAGTAATATATAGTATAGTTCCATGAAATTCAAAGAGGAATGAAAGGATGGAAAAGATAATAGTTATGCGTCAAGGAAGGGGTTAAAAATCAACAAAATGAGATTTCCAGAAGTCGATACACACACACACACACACACACACATTAAGGTCGACGAATATATAGATTCAGAGGGCAAGAACTAAAATGAGACGAGAGATGTAAAGAATGTTTTAAGGCAGCATCAACCATCATTGCAGTAAAATATTCTTTTCAAAGATGCTGAGAATCTAGTTCTCAGCAATAAGTTGTTGTGAGGACTTGAAGATAACCAAACATGCACGTGTTTGTGCGAGTTTGAATGTGAAAAATGACGCAAGCATTAATTACTACGTCTAGTATGAATATTGCGAAGGATACATGTTAATTGAAAAAATAATTTCCTCAAACTAAATAACAGGTGACAAGCTAATTAAATGTTTTTGTTTATTTGTGCTATATGAAAAATAAATAAAAATAATGACAAACAACTAATGCTGATTATTGTTCATCTCTTCTACATCGCATGCGATTACATTGTCTCCTAATGAGTTAGATGCTGATAGACAGAGATGACAGGAAAATCCAACAATGCGTGTATTGGTAAATAATCGTAGTAATTGACAGCGCGGATAAACAGACATCTTGAGAATATTTTGAGTGGCGAGTGTATTAGAGATATCTAACTGTAACCACATCGATCCAACACTCAATACATATTGTAAGACAACAAACAATACAGTATGACTAGATAGGAACATTATATATGCTGATCTATCTCGACTATA
>NC_043000.1:68695466-68767966 GCF_006345805.1 Octopus sinensis | reverse complement strand
TATCATCATCATCGTTTAACGTTCGTTTTCCATGCTAGCATGGGTTGGACGGTTCGGCCAGGGTCTGGGAAGCCAGGAGGCTGCACCAGGCTCCAGTCTGATCTAGCAGTGTTTCTACAGCAGGATGCCCTTCCTAACGCCAACCACTCCGTGAGTGTAGTGGGTGCTTTTTACGTGCCACTGGCACAGGGGCCAGAGGAGGCTGGCAAACTGCCACGATCGGTTGGTGCTTTTACGTGTCACCGACACGGACGCCAGTCAGGCGGCGCTGGCACCTGTCACGTTCGGATGGTGCTTTTTACGTGTCACCCGCACGGGTATCTTTACAATTTCCATTTGATTTTCATTTTGATGTTGGTGTTGACGTACTTGACTCAATAGGTCTCCACAGCGTGTCACTCTACGATCCAAGGTTAGTACAGCAGGCCGTCCTGCGAGCCTTGAACTCACTTCATTTGTCGGGTCTTCATAGTCACAGCATATCTCAGAAGTCTCGGTCTTCGTCATTTCCTCTGTGAGGCGCTACGTGCCACCAGCACGGGTATCACAACTACAATATCCATACGAATTTTATTTTGATGTTGATGGACTTGACACAATAGGTCTCCTCAAGCACAGCAGGCCGTCCTGCAAGCCATGAACTCACTTCATTGTCAGGTCTTCGAAGTCACAACATATCTCCAGAGGTCTGTCTTTCGTCATAGCCTCTGTGAGGCTGAAGGTACGAAGGTCATGCTTGACCACCTCGTCCTATGTCTTACTGGGTCTACCTCTACCCCGGATTCCTTCAACAGTTTGGGAGTGGCACTTCTTAAAAAACATCTCTCCTCATCCATCCGTAGCACATGTCCATACCAACGCAAACGTCTCTCCTGCACGCTGCATCCGAATGCTTCTTATGCCCAACATTTCTCTCAGGGCGCTAACACTGTCGTGCATGGACACTGACATTACACATCCAGCAGATCATGCTAGCTTCATTTCTTTCGAGCCTACGCATGTCCTCCGCAGTCGCGGCCCATGTTTCACTGCCGTGAAGCATGGCAGTTCGCACACATGCGTCGTACAATCTACCTTTCACTCTGAGCGAGAGACCCTTTGTCGCCAGTAGGGGAAAAAGCTTCCTAAACCTTGCCCAGGCTATTCTTATTCTAATGGTAACACTCTCTGAGCATCCATCCCCACTACTAACTTGCTCACCTAGGTAGCAGAAACTATCAACTACTTCTAGTTTCTTCCCCAGGAGTGTAATGGAATCTTTTGTTTGAGTATCAATAGTGTCTATTGCCCCTGTGCATCTGTCGCACACGAAAGCTATCTTCTCGGTTAATTTTTCTTTGATGTTGCTGCACCTCTTATGTGTCCATAGCTTACACTGGGTACATCTTATGGAGTTTCTACCTACACCTTTTCTAAAGATCGAGCAGGGCCACCTACCTAAAGGGGTGTGTGGTGAGTTTGCCTTCCTAGTTACTAGAACTTTGGTCTTTGCTACATTGACACTAAGGCCTTTTGATTCTAACTTAGCTTCCACATACGAAATTTCTTCTCTAGTTCCGGTAGTGATTCTACTACGAGGGCTAGGTCATCAGCATAGAGGACCTCCCAGGGCAACCCGTCTTGAATTCCTCTGTTATTACCTGGAGGACTATGATGAATAGAAGGGGACTGAGGGCTGAGCCTTGGTGGACGCCAGCTTCTACCCGGAATTCTTCACTATACTCATTGTCAATACTTACCTTACTAACAGCCTCTCTGTAAAGGGCCTGTACAGCCCTTATTAACCAGTCGTCAATCTCCAGTTTCCGCTACCTTTGTAGCAGATGACTATAATATATATATATAATATAGTATATGTATGTTATATATATAATATATATATATATATATATATATATATATAACAATTAAAGACTTGTTTTATTTATATTTCCTGAGCGCCATACTAATACAATTGTTCGTTTGTTTTCCACCTGCCTTCGTCTTTTGTTTATTTTCATAAAGCTTCCCGTTATATATATATATATATATATATATATATATAATATATATATATATATATATATATATATATATCTATATATATATATATATTATATATATATATATCTATATGTATATAATATATACTATATATATATCTTATATATATGATGTGATATATATATATATATATATATATATATATTATATATATATATTATATATATATATATATATACATATATATGCATAACTCTTTCTCCTTTCCTCCCGGCTCCTCCAAAATACTTTTTACAATGGACATCCAGAACCTCTATACCGTCATCCCTCACCACGAAGGACTGCGGGCACTTCAACACTTTCTCGACCTCCGCCCCAACCCCGAACCCGACACCTCCACACTCATTCGTCTGGCCGTCGCGAGCGAGTTCTACCAACAGTTCTCGGGAGTGGCCATGGGAACGCGAATGGGCCCCAACTATGCGAACCTGTTCGTTGGCTATGGTGAGGCCCAAATATTCTCTTGTTTCACTGGTCCCACTCCCGAACTATACGGTCGTTACATTGACGACATTATCGGTGCCACCTCACTCTCCCGTGAACATCTAGATTCCTTCCTCTCTTTCGTTCAATCCTTCCATCCTACCCTCCACTTCACCTCCACTATCTCCAACACTTCTGTCTCCTTCCTCGACATTTCGGTCAGCATTCATCACTCCACTCTTACCACCTCCATTTACTACAAACACACAGACTCACACTCATACCTAAACTTCTCTTCCTCCCACCCCAAACACACCAAGCTTTCCATCCCCTATTCCCAATTCCTCCGTCTACGTAGGCTCTGTAGTGACGACCATGACTTTGAGACTCAGTCTCAACTCATGGCTCGCCACTTCATCCTACGTGGATACCTCCTCACCACTATCCACACCACCCTTGCCAGAGCACGTTCCGTAGACCGTGCATCTGCTCTCTCCCCCCGAACCCGCCCTGCAGTCTCCCGCCTCCCTTTTCCCCTCACTTACCACCCCACCACCCTACCTCTCCAACGCACCATTCTTCGAGCTTTCCGGCATCTCCAGTCCGACCCGTCCAAATCACACCTCTTCCCTAACCGACCCCTCCCCTCCTTCAAACGAGCCCATAACCTACGAGACCTCTTGGTCCACAGCTTCTTCCCTGACCCTGCCTCTCAACCTGGCTCATTCCCCTGCTCCCGCTCACGTTGCCGCACTTGCCCTTACCTCTCCAACACCACCCTCCTCACTGGCACCCATCATCGACCCTATCGCATCATCAACTCCTTCACCTGCACCTCCAGCAATATCATCTATTGCATCTCCTGCTCTCTCTGCCATTCCCTGTACATCGGACAAACGGGACGCCGCTTGGCTGACCGGTTCGCGGAACACCTCCGTGACATCCGCCTTGCCAATGACACACCGGTCTCACGCCAATACCGCTCCACCTGTCACACCTTGCAACGCCTGTCTGTGTTCGGATTGTCCTTGCACAGAGGTCATCCGGATTCCCGCTTGTGCCGTGAACAGGGATTAATCTTCTCTCTTCGCTCTTTTAAGCCATTTGGTCTCAACTCTCCCCCACTTTTCATCTAACCTCCCCCCCGACTCCTACTTCTCTTCAGTCCTTCATCTTTTCACCCCTACTCTCTTTCCCTCCTCTTCCCTCTTCCCCTTCTCTCTTTCTCTCTGCTCCCTCACTCCCCTTCTCTCCTCCTCCCCATCTCCTTCCCCTCCTCCTCCTCTCCCCTCCTTTCCCATCCCCCTCTTCCTATACCCTCCTCTTCTCTCCTATCCTTCTCCTCTCCCTCCCCTCCTCCCCTCTCCCCATGATATCCTCTCTCCCCTCCCCTTATCTCCTCGACGTTACACTATACTACACTACACCATACGACATTATGATCTCTGACTTCTGGCTGAAATCAGAACGTCATGTTCAATCGTTAGCTCCTGCACGCATTTTTTCTCTCTCCTTGTTTCTTTTCTGTGTATCTTTCTGTCGAAGAGCGTAGGCTCGAAACGTAAAAGACTTGATTTATTTCTATTCCTGAGCGCCATACTAATACAATTGTTTGTTTGTACTCCACCTGCCTTCGTCTTTTGTTTATTTTCGTAAACCTTCCCGTAATATATATATATATATATATATATATATAGTAAGGAAAAATTTTTTTTAATGCAGAATGCTCAAATGAAAGAAAATTTTAATAAAATGAGAAAATGATAAAATATATAAATATATATTTATTCAACCGGTTTTCGTCATTGTATGACTTGTCAAGAATATTTATGTTTTAAGAAGTTTTTTTAAAAATTAGAAAGGGGAAAAAAAAGAAAATTGCATTGTTTTTTTGTAAAAGAATAATGATAAAAATGTACAAAAATTAAAAAAAATTCTCCGATACATTGTGAGTTCGTTGTGTATCTTGAGTTTTATGGTTGTTTACGAAAAAATTACCTTGAGGTGTTAAGATCCAAAGGGATTAAGAGCATGTGTTGTGTTGTGTTGTTAAATTCCAGCATGTTTTGCAGGACAGGAAGTAGTAGTAATTGTGGTCCTGGTTTTCTTCAGTTCCTGTGTTGTGAGTAAGGGGAGACAACTCTTTTGAGTTCTTCAATAAAACCCAAATTATAAAACTATCATTTTAGCTTCATTTGCATTATTTTTTTTATATAATTGCTTGTTAACTTAACTTTCAGATTTTAACACTTTATTTATATTATTTTCTAATAATATAAATCTGCATAGACAATTGCATTTCAAATTGTCATATCATTTATAATAAAAATGATAGTAATAACAACAATAGTAAAAATGATATTTAAAGAATATAAGTTTTAGCTTGAAGTGATGAATGCATGGTATCTTTATATATTTGTGTTAGTCCATCCATGAAGAGTGAGGAGAGAAAGGAAGTTTGATCAACGAGGAGTTTGCATATTAAGTTGTGTTTGGAATTTTTCAATAAAGAGATTCTCCTTGTTAATTCTCTCCTGTGTGGTGATCCCGTCTTTACATTGGTAGAAGGGGAATATATAGAATTTGGGGTTTAAGTCTTTAGCACATGATTCTAAGTGGTCACTCAGTGGAATTTGTCGGTATCCGGGAGATTTATTTGTTCTTTATGCACCGTTACTCGTTTACGCAACGGGAGACTCGTTTGTCCAACATAATTATGTTGGCAACCAGCGCATGTGAGAACGTAGATAAGGTTCTCGGAGGAACAGGAGAAGTTAGTCTTGATTTTAAACTTCGTACTTTTTGAAGGTAAATTCAGAGCCTTCAAGTAGAAAGGGCAGGTACCACAGTTTGAGCGTGCACATTTTTTTACTGTTGGGGGTGGTGTGGTGTGGTGAAGTTGGCATTTGTCAAGAGTTTTTTTTAAAGATTTGTGTTGCCTTTTGCATTTGAGGATTTTGTGTGTATTTATAATGTTTTTCATTTTTGGGTCTGTTGACAGTAGACTGAGGTTTTGTATGATTGTGGTGTATGCTTCGATATTTTTGGGGTGTGGGTGGAAATGTATGGAAGTATTTTGAGGTTGTGTGTGGTGTTAGGTTGGGTGGTTTTCAGTGTAGTGTTGTCTAGTTCTTTGGCGCGTTTTATTCCATACTCTATAAGGGTGGAGGGATATTGACGTTGTAATAGTGTTTTTTTGAGGTCTTGAGGCGTATTTCTCGTGTTTTTGGATCCGAGACAATGGTGCATACCCTTTTAGCTAAATTGAAAGGGATATTTGTCTTGGTGTGTTTTGGGTGGCATGAACTAAAGAGGAGGTATTGTTGTGAGTCTGTAGGTTTTGTGGTAGATGTCTGTTATGATTTGGTTCTTAGGTGTTTTTATAATTAGGAGATCAAGGAATGGGAGATGATTTTTGCTTAATTCCATAGTGAATTGGATGTTGGGATGTATGTTGTTTAGTATGGTTTTGAATTCCAGGAGTTTTTTCATAAGGTTCTTTCTATATGATGAAACAATCATCTAAATACCTTTTCCAGTTTTCCATTAGGTAGGTGTGGAAAACATGTCCAAATTTCTGGCTTGATATTTCATAGAGTGACAGTTCGAAGTAACCCATTATGAGGTTCGCAAGGACTGGTGCCAGCCTTGGTACCCATCGCAATGCCACATTTTGACGGTAGTGTTGTTCGTCGAAGAGAAAAAATTGTTTGTCAGAATGAACTTAGAGATTCTGTAATAAAAGACTTGTTAATGCGGTCAGGAATGTCTCTGGGTGTTTTTTCTAGCCAGAAGTCAATTGCCTCTATACCATACTCATGTGGAATGTTGGTGTAGAGGTTGATGACTCAAAGATATCCAGGAGTGCCTCCTCGTTAACTGTTTTCGGGAGGTGTTTGACCATGTCCGATCATCCCTAATGAAACTTTTGATGTGGGTAAGGAAGGTTTCAAAAGGATGTCTAGGAAGTTACTCAGGCGGTGTGTTTCACAGGGTACCAGCCACGATGGGCCTTAGTTTTAGGTCCTCCGGTGCTTTGATGTTGATGTGGATGTCATGGAGAGTTTGCAGGCTTCGGTGATGTATTTGTTTTTTATATTATTTTCTCATTTTCTCATTTTATTAAAATTTCTTTCATTTGAGCATTCTGCATTTTTAAAAAAAATTTTTCCTACTTATCTTTCTCATTTCTCCACGTGCGGTCAACACAACCCCACCATTTATTGATCTATATATATATATATATATATATATATATATATATACAGGGTGTCCCAAAAAATGTATGCACACTTTAAACAATTGTAAAGTAGTTGTTTATTAAAGACACTTCATTTTCAAATTTAATAGAATCTACAGACATTATTTTATTGTTTTTGTCAATGCCTGTTTTCAAACTGATGTCCGGTCTGGTCCGGGCACTGCTGACAACGCAAAGAATTGAATCACAAATATCACAAAAGAATTTGTTTGGTATTTGTGTGCACTCTCGTCCAATGGCTGCTCTCAAATCAGCGACTTGTAGGTTTCATAGCGTAGAATTTGTCTTTAAGGTATCCCCATAAAAAGTCTAGTGATGTGAGGTCTGGTGAATTCAACCATGCCTCTTCATCCAATCCACCTGTTTAGCAAGATCTCATCAAGGAAGGATCTAACATAGCAATGGTAGTGTGGGGGTGCCCCATCTTGCTGAAAATAAAACTCCTCATCTTCAAAGTCTTCTCTAATGCTTGGCATAAAACCGACTGTTTGCAACAAGTTCAAGTAACGGGACCAGTCACAGTAGCATAACAAAAGAATGGTCCAATTAATCCTCTTGATGATAAACCACAGCACACAAATATCAAATTAACATGGTGTTTACCATAACATGCAGATTCTCAGACCCCAGTAGGTGAAATTGTGGCAGTTAATTGAACCATTTAATTGAATGTGGCTTCATCACTCCACACATCTTTGTTGGAAAGTGTGCAGCTTCTACACATCGTCCAAGTACCACTCGCAATGCTGCACTCTTCGTCTGGATCATCATCATTAATAGCATGGACTAATCTTGGAATGTAACTTTTCCATTTACAATGCTTCAAAATGCATTGGACAGATGATTTTGGAATACCTACCTCATGACTCGCTTTGCCGCACAGATTTTCTTGGACTTTGGTGATTCATTTCCAGTACTCCTTGCTTTGTTGGGGTTGTTGATGTTTGGGGTCTTCTGGAATGCTTATCGTGGACATTCTGAACAGTTCCATCAGCTTCAAACTTATCTCTAATTCAATTGATAGGGAGTTGCATTGGTGGATCTGTTTGAAACTCCCTCCCGAACTGTTTTTGCACTTCAACTGCATTTTCACACTTCCAGTATCATTTTAGAATGAATTTTCTTTGTTCAAAGCTTAATCTGACTGCCATCATTAAATCCTATAGGTTTCATCTGGAAAGAAAAAATATCAATTGAGTTATCAGCTGCTAAAGTGTGTATACATTTTTTGGAACACCCTGTGTATGTATAACATATAGGCGTAGCAGTGGCCGTGTGGTAAATAGCTTGCTTACGATCCACATGGTTGCAGGTTCAGTCCACCTTGGGCAAGTGTCTTCTACTATAGCCTCAGGCCGACCAAAGCCTTGTGAGTGGATTTGGTAGACGGAAACTGAAAGAAACCTGTCGTATATATGTATGTAATATATATAATAGATATATATATATATATATTATATTGTAGTGTGTATGTATGTATGTATGTATGTATGTATGTATGTATGTATGTATGTATGTATGTGTGTGTGTATGTGTTTGTGTGTCTGTGTTTGTTCTCCCAACACTGCATGACAACCGATGCTGGTGTGTTTACGTTCCCGTAACTTAGCGGTTCGGCAAAAGAGACCGATAGAATAAATATATCTACTTCAATGTCTTTAAGCTTTATTCTAATTCATCGATTGCTCTATATCTCTTCACTATTTGTTTTCTGCTAGTTTCGTTCTTTCCCTTCTTCCCTGTCTATAAACTACCTTTGACGTTATATCTACTAACGGCTTCTTTAAGAAAAAACTGAGAGTGTTCACTTCATCATATACGTTGTCATCACATTCTGTTAAAATGTCTTATTGATGTATTTAGTTTCTTTCTTCCCCTGATGTGAAGATTGCCTTGATTTACACCATTTTATTCCTTCTGGAAAAATACAAACGTTGTCATCGAAACATATGTCCGAAGTAAGAGAACTTGAATAACACCTGCATTTAACTCAATTTATTTATTTATCTATTATATATATATATATATATATATAATATATATATATATATATATATATATATATATACATATATATAACATACATATATACATATATATACATATACATATATATATACATATATATATATAGATAGATAGATATATACATATATATATATATATATATACAGACACACACCTATATATACATAACATATATACAAATATATATACATATATATATACATAATATATATATATAATATATATATATGATATATACATATATATATATATATATGTGTGTGTGCGTGTGCGTGTGTGTGTGTGTGTGTGTTTGTGTGTGTATAAAACTTACATGGAAAAGCATGCGTGGCGTTCGATCATATAATAATATAAATAATATATAGATATATGCATATATACATACATACATGTACATACCTACATATATATGTATATATACACATGCATTTATGGGTACAGGACATAAAAAAAAACTTTGAACACAATGAGAAACGAAAGCATAAAAACAAAAACATAGAAACAAACTTAGAAACGAGACATACACTATATAGAATATTCCCCTTCTTCAGTTGTCCCTGTTTCATCTACCCCACGTTATGAAGGCAGGGACAATACGCGATTTCGTTGAAACAGTCCTTCCCGCAAAGCAAACAAAATAATATTTGGGATATTTTGCAGAGGGTTAAATTGGTAACATGAACAGGACGATGAGAACAAAACAATAATAAAAAAAAACAGTAAGAGCAAAACAGTAAAAATGAAAGACGAAAGATAATCTGTCTTTTTGCCCACAATCTTCGAAAAGAAAGGACGTGCTTATACTGTCTCCTTCATAAGCTCGTCGTCCTCGCGTTCAGAATATTTTTTCTTTCGTCTCGGCTTTTCTTTCCTCAGTCGAGTTCCAGATTATCTTTGCAATTTCGGCTGGTTATATTTGAGATTGCTTCAATCTGGCCAGCCCCAAGGAAAAACTAAGCTAACGGAGAATGTTACACAAATACAAATAACAAGACATAACAACAGGTATCTTTCGCACGGACGACGGCCGAACCAAGAAAGAAAGATGAGGCTTGGCATCTGTATGAGCATGTGTGCATTTAATAATTTTTATGTATAAGTGGTAAATCATTATTTCATAGGTGAATTAGCCTAGAACATAAGTGTGATATTGTTTATTGCATTTCAAAAATTACTTTGAATTGCTCAACTGCAGACTTTAACTTTTGCATTCATACAAAAATATATAGATGTAATTAAATAGTTCAGAGTAGGCAAGTCAATGGCAAAATCTTTAAAAGTGTGAGTTTGTAATATTTTTTGGAATGTGATGCATAATATATATATATATATATAATTTAGTTGTTCATTTTGAACCGATAAAAAGGTTTTTTTCAAATATTTCATGTATAAGCGTGTATATATGTATATAGTGGTATAAATATCAACACAACTTTTTTCCCCTTCCTCCCTTATTTTTCTTTTTCTTTCTTTTTTTGTCCCTCTCCCCTTTTCCAAACACACAGACACGCGCACATGCAACACACCACACACCACACACACACACACACACACACACACACACACACACACACACACACACACCTCCACAAAATGATCATACAAAGTGATAAGAATTCTTAAAAACCCAAAAATACATTTGACCATCCCGACAATGTTAAAAGGAAATATAATTTATGGCTTACCTCCCCACCACCACACACTCAATAACACTGTGAAGTGGTCAAAACTGAAATTCTTAGAACCCTCTTGGAGTCAATATCCTGTCCAGCAGACCCAAAAACTTCTTTCCATCTTCTTCCCTCTCCCTTCCCCTCTTTCTCTTTAGCAATCACCTCAGATACAAACACACACACACACACGCACACGCATACATACACACATATACACATACACACATGTTCTCCCTCTCAGTTTCTCCTCATCCACCTCACCCTCCTGTACTGTCTTACATTCCTCCCCATCACAAGAGGAACTATAAAATGATTAAAATCCCCAGCAAAGGAACTTATTTTCATTTGAAAACCCCACTAGAATGGGAGAAAGCGCTAATGAACTAAGTGATATGATATATATGTAAAAAATGTAATACATAAATAAATATCTGTAAATACAAACCATCCGATCTTCTGATTACCTCATTTCTTCTAATATATATATATATATATACTAAAAGAGATACCCGGCGTTGGCCGTGTTACATGCAATTGAAGAATTAGACTTTTCTGTTATATTTTCTGTAATGAACTGGAATATCTATGTTTCGAATTTCATCAAAATTGCAGATGAGGGTTATTTCCCGCTTTACACACCCTAAAAAATTGTAATCGTGCCACATGTATCCCATACTACTGATTTTTATGCGCGTATTCCAAAATTCCAGTCTTATTGAACCTGTTAAAAAGATTTTGCTCCTGAAAAATGAAGGTAATGGAGCTCTAAAATGTGAGAGTTAAGGCCCCTGTTGGGGGTGGGCATCATAATGTCAACCAGAAAAGTTGAATTGTTGAGAATCTTTTTAACTTGGGCCTTATATCTATTGTTTGAATTTCTTTGAAATAGGAAATATATGTTCCCTGGGTTTGTAAAAGAGAGCAAAGCTACAGGAAACCAAAAGACAAATGATCACAATAAGCAGTCAGCTACCCTACCCTAGTCGTTACCACTCCCAATATAGGATTCGTCACCATCCAGGTGACAGGCACAGCCGTAAGATGCATTACGAATCTATAGCAATTGGAAGGGCGTGACCCAACTCAAACATCAACAACTGTGTGACGTGAGGGCTAAGAAGAAATGAAAGTGTCACCTCTAGAGTTTGCAAATGACCACTATACTGATACGTAACTATAAATGTCTTTGAATAACCAGTAACTCATCCGGGAAGGCCTTGAAATCAATGTTACCATCTGGGGACTATGTGTGACCCAGTGATAAAAAGACTGAAAGGAGGTCTGCAATCAAATAACTCTACTCAACACTTTGCAACTGAATCAGTGGAGTCAAAGATGCCTCTCATTTACTTGACAATTTATGCACCACATTGCAGAAATCACAATGTAAGTGTATGTCAAAGCAAACTGTTACACTGTTGTACCATTGAATTACAAATAATGCACATTTATTATACTCGGGTAACCCTACAGCTTTCAAGAACCCAACTGTATTCGTTTTTGCTTAGATAAAATGACAAACTTGTGGGTGTTAAGTCCCCATAGGTGTATATATGTATGCATGTATATATATGTGTACATATTACATGTGCATCTATATATATATTTCTAAGAAGATGAAATTTTATAAAAATTACTTCATTTGTGTCAAATATCTATGGTAAAAATTTCATCAACAGCAAAAGTATATAAATTGTCATGTGGGTTATGGCCCTTATCCATAGAATATAATTTCCAAATTTCATAAGGAGCCATTCAGTACTTTTGATGTAGTTTTGAATCATAAAAGAAATGACTAAAATTTGGGAGTGAAGGCCCCCATTAGAGTGTTATATATATATATATATATATTATTATATATATATATATATATATAGAGAGAGAGGGGGGAGAGAGAGAGAGAGATAGATAGATAGTTATAGATATAGATATATACACACACATACAAAAATAAATTGATAGATACAACTGAGTGGGCAAACAAAAATATGAGACACAGCCTAGTGCTTTTTTTATGTTGATAAGCCTGGTACTTATTCTATTAGTTTGTTCTTGTGAAACCAGTAAGTTATGGGGATGTAAATAAATGAACAGCGGTTGTGAAGCAGCGATGAGGGCGAAGCACAGAGACAAAGACACACACATACATTTACATATCATCATCATCATCGTTTAACGTCCGTTTTCCATGCTAGCATGGGTTGGACGGTTCGACCGGGACCCGGGAAGCCAGGTGGCTGCACCAGGCTCCAGTCTGATCTGGCAGTGTTTCTACAGCTGGATGCCCTTCCTAACGCCAACCACTCCGTGAGTGTAGTGGGTGCTTTTTACGTGCCACCGGCACAAGGGCCAGAGGAGGCTGGCAAACGGCCACGATCGGTTGGTGCTTTTACGTGTCACCGACACGGACGCCAGTCAGGCGGCGCTGGCATCTGCCACGTTCGGACTGTGCTTTTAACGTGTCACCGGCACGGGTATCCTAAATACAATTTCCATTTGATTTTCATTTTGATGTTGGTGTTGACGTACGTAACTCAATAGGTCTCCTCAAGAACAGTGTGTCACTCTAAGATCTTGCGAGCCATGAACTCACTTCATTTGTCAGGTTTTTGAAGTCACAGCATATCTCCAGAGGTCTCGGTCCTTCGTCATGTACTCTGTGAGGCTCAACGTACGAAGGTCATTGGCCACCTCGTCATATACGATTGATTTATTTCAGCTCCTGTCAACAAAATTCATATATATATATAATATATATATATTATATATATATATATATATATATATATATATATGTGTGTGTGTGTGTGTGTGTGTGTTGTGTGTGTGTGTGTACACACACACACACACACACACACAAAGATAAATTGAAGATACAACTGAGTGGGCAAACAAATATATGAGATACTGCCTAGTGCTTTTTTATATTTTGATATGCCTGGTACTTATTCTATCAGTTTCTTCTTGTGAACCAGTAAGTTATGGGGATGTAAATAAACAAACACCAGTTGTAAAGCAGCGATGAGGGCGAAGCACAAAGACACACACATAGACTTACATATATACATACATATATATACAATTGATTTCTTTCAGTTTCTGTATACAAAATCCGCTGACAAGGCTTTGGTTGGTCTGAGGCTATAACAGAAGACACATGCCAAGTTACCACACAGTGGGACTGAACTGAGGACCATGTGTTTTGGAACGAAGTTTGTTACCCCACAGCCACACCTGCACCTATGCATGTGTGTGTATGTGTGTGTGTGGATGTTTGTGTGTGTGTGTGTGTGTGAGTATGGGTGTATATATATGTATGCATATATATATGTGTGTGTACATATTACAAGTGCATCTATATATATTCATCTACACATACATGTATACATATATATCTATACATATACATGTATACATATACAGCTATACATATACATGTATACATATATATGTATATATATATACATGTATATATATATATATATATATATATAATATATACATATATACATATATATACATATATACATATATACATATATATACATATATATATATATACATATCCATATATATACATCCATATATATACATCTATATGTATACATATTTTAAATTTAAATTACATGTATATATATATATATTATATATATATATATTATAATATATATATATATATATATATATATATATATATATATTATATATATATACATGTAAATTTAAATTTAAAATATTGAAAACCAGTGGTGTAGCATATAAGACCATAGCGGATCGTGTAGCAAAATGAATTTCACTGTTAATGGCTACATATATATACGATTAATTTGTTTCAGTTCCTGTCTACGAAATCCATATATATATACATATATATATTGTATATATATATATATATATATATATATATATATATATATATATATATATATATATATGTGTGTGTGTGTGTGTGTGTGTGTGTATGTATACACACACACACACACACACGCAAAGATAAATTGATAGATCCAACTGAGTGTGTAAACGAAAATATGAGACACTGCCTAGTGCTTTTTTTCTTATTTTGATAAGCCTGGTACTTATTCTATCAGTTTCTTCTTGTGAAACCAGTAAGTTATGGGGATGTAAATAAACAAACACCAGTTGTGAAGCAGTGATGAGGGAGAAACACAAAGACACACACATAGACTTACATAAATAGTAAGGTCATTCGACGGTCATTCGGAATGCTCACAGCAGCCATATTCCTACCGCTCTACGTCACGCTGGTGAGACCCATATTGGAGTACGGGATTCAAGCCTCATCTCCTCAAAGACATACAGCATCTCGAAAGAGTCCAGAAACTGGCTACCCGCATGGTTCTTGGTCTCAAGAATTTGTCTTATGAAGAAAGGCTGAAGACGCTCGACCTTTATTCTCTAGAAAAACGACGACGCCGTGGAGATCTCATTCTTGCTCACATCATAAGCGGAAAGTGTAACCTCTCGAAAGAGCTGTTCTTCACTCCTGCTCCAGAGCGTCGGCTCCGGGGTCATTCCGAAAAGCTCTATCGGTGACGATTTCATCTCAATCGAAGGAGAGGGGCTTTCTCCGTCCGGGTTGCGGATCCGTGGAATAAGCTGCCAGACGAGATGGTGAAGATGCCGACGACCGCTCGGTTCAAAGTCTCCCTTGACCTCAAGTGGCTTGAACTCTTTATATGAACACCACCCTGTACATAGCTCCATGTCCCCCTACATGGCCTTACTTTTTGCTTTTTGAGCCAAAAAATTATTTAACTAACTAACTAATATATACATACGTATATATATACAATTGATTTCTTTCAGTTTCTGTCTACAAAATCCACTGACAAGGCTTTAGTTGGTCTGAGGCTATAGCAGAAGACACATGCCAAGTTACCACACAGTGGGACTGAACTGAGGACCATGTGTTTTGGAACGAATTTGTTACTACACAGTCACACCTGCACCTATGTATGTGTGTGTGGGGAGGTGGATGTGTGTATGGGTGTATATATGTATGCATGCATATATGTGTATATATATATATGTGTACATATTACATGTACTTCTATATATATATATATACATCTACATCTACACATGCATGTATATATATACATCTATAAATATACATGTATACATATACAGCTATACATGTACATGTATACATATACATGTATACATATACATCTATATATATATATATATACATGTATATATATATATATATATATTATATATATATTATATATATATATATAGATATATATATACATAAATTATTAGAGAGTTATCCACTATGTGGATAACTCTAGTGCTAAAAATAGCTCCGAAGCAACCACAGAAGATCTGTTTCCAACTAGAATCAACATACATTTAACGGAAGGAAAGTGAAATACAACGAATAAAATAGATTGACTCTATACAATTGTTTCATTACTAATGTAATATGTAGTTTTACTTACACTACATCTATAATCTTCGGTAGAGTTTGTCAGAAATGCAATTAATTAGATCGATTCGAGCGTCAAAAACACGAGCGGTCCAACCAAAGACATAACTAAAAATGTAATTGGTTGGACCGCTCGTGTTTTTGACGCTCGAATCGATCTAATTAATGCATTTCTGACAAACTCTACCGAAGATTTATAGATGTAGTGTAAGTAAAACTACATATTACATTAGTAATGAAACAATTGTATAGAGTCAATCTATTTTATTCGTTGTATTTCACTTTCCTTCCGTTAAATGTATGTTGATTCTAGTTGGAAACAGATCTTCTGTGGTTGCTTCGGAGCTATTTTTAGCAAAGAGTTATCCACATAGTGGATAACTCTCTAATAATTTATGTATAAATTTGTATTTTCTCCGTAGTTTTTTGTGCTAAGCCACTTGGTGTTAAATTAATGGTATTATTAAATAATATCGATTTTTACCCTCATTTATAATTTTATATATATATAATATATATATACATCCATATATATACATCTATATATATACCTCTATATGTATACTTCTATCTGGTTGGCTGCAGGAGTTGCCGGAAAGGGGTCGAGATTCGACACCCTACCGCCTTCGGGGCTCCACTCCGGATTTTCTGTCTGGGTTTACTCCCATAGCCTTTCCCTCTCCCAAGAGCATCCGCAAGGCAGCGGAGCGAGGGTTTGGAGTCAGAGTTTTCCTTCTCCTAGACTGGCTGCCAACCAAGGCTAACGAGCCCAGTCTGCCCACCTGGTTATACCGCCAAGCACCCGGTCGCGCCACACAGCAGGCTCAGTGAGAACAGGGGGTACCGCGTGAAGGTGCTGCTGTGGACACAGTAGTGCAGGAGAGGCCGTTAGCAAGAACTTTCCACAAGGCGCAGCCAAGTAGAAGTTCTGGCGCCGACACTCTTCGGAATTTTCTTCTCCCTTGTCCTGTCCTATGCCTTCAGAACGTCCGACGACGGAGTGTTCCTCCACACCAGGGCTGATGGTGGATTGTTCAATCTTGCGCGCCTCAGAGCTAAGACCAAAGTCCGTCAGGTGCTGATCAGAGAGATCCTCTTTGCTGACGATGCCACCCTAACATCACACAACCAACCGGGTCTCCAGAGGCTGGTCAGCTCCCTGGCGGATGCCTGCCAAGAGTTCGGCCTTACCATCAGCCTGAAAAAGACAGAGATCATGGGCCAGGATGTCGGCGACCACAGCTTGCAGGTGGTGAACGAGTTCACTTACCTGGGATCGACGGTCTCCAGCAGCCTGTCCCTCGAGCCGGAGCTGAACAGACGGATTGGGAAGGCTGCTGCTGCCATGGCTAAGCTCTCCAGGAGAGTGTGGGAAAACAACATGCTCACAATAACCACCAAGATCGCAGTGTACCGAGCCTGTGTGCTGAGCACCCTACTCTACGGCAGCGAGAGCTGGACAACATACACCCGGCAGGAATGCCGCCTCAGCGGCTTCCACATGCGGTGTCTTCGACAGATCCTTGGCATCTCCCGGAAGGACCGAGTACCAAACGGAGTCATCCTGGAACAGACTAATATGCCAAGCATGTATTCCCTCCTCGTGCGGAGACGACTGCGCTGGCTCGGACACGTCTGCCGCATGCAGGACGGTCGCATGCCTAAAGACATCCTGTACAGCGAACTCACCACGGGATCCCGACCCAAGGGACGTCCACAGCTACGATACAGGGACGTGTGCAAGCGCGACCTGAGGACTGCCAACATCTGTGTGGACACGTGGGAGGAAACAGCTGCTGACCGCTCTGCCTGGCGTCGGACGGTGAGGAAAGGCGTTTCCATGGCTGAGGAGAGGAGAGCACAGCTGTGGTTGGACAGGCGGGACAGGAGGAGGACAACTGCAGCAACACCCCACACGTACCCATCGATGTTCGTGTGCAGCAAATGTACCAAGGACTGCCACTCTAGAATTGGACTGTTCAGTCACAGCAGACGCTGCACATCATCAAAGTAGGCCCCACCCTTGGCGCAACCCATTGTCTATCAAGACAGACGGGGAAAGAGGGGAAGATATATATAATATATATACATGTAAATTTAAATATAAAATAATAAGGGTGAAAAATTGAATATTAATTTGATTGAAAACCAATGGTGTAGCATATAAGACCAAAGCGGATCTTCTTCTTGCAAAATGGATGTCCACTGTTAATGGTTCATCCCTGTTATATAATAGTTTGACTTAAATACTTTCATTATTAAAGTGGAAGTATCTGACATTGCAATAGAGAGATGGTTTTGTTTCACTTTTAACACGTAATACTGAAACAGAAGTTAACAATTTTTTTGCCCATGACACCTAAATAAGGCATGTGTAAAATTTGAACGAAATTGGTTGTGTAGGTCTCAAGTTTTAGGGACTCTCACAGACAGGCAGACAGACAGAGAGACACACATTCTCAGTTTTATATATATAGATATACATATATATAATATGTATTGTTGCACAGGTACTTATTTATTTATTTATTTTCATTAATATTGAACTGCCTGACAAATACGTTGTGAGTGACTTTCTTAGACGGAAACTGTTTGAATCCCATCCTGTGTGTGTGCGTGAGTGGTGTGTGTGTGTGTGTGTGTGTGTGTGTGGTGTGTGTGTGTGTGTGTGTGTGTGTGTGTGTGTGTGAGTATATGTGTGCGTCTTTTTGTTTGTCTCTCAGTGCTTAACAACCGATGTTATTTTGTGTGCGGCCGGGTGCCTTGCCGGAAGTAGAGGATCTGTGCTGTTTTGCGAACAATTGAAGGGTTTTGTCGAAAATGCAGAACCAAGAGCCGTCACATGAGTGGGAGGACTACTAATGTGAATCTTTTTTGCTTTTCACTCGGGACACACGTGGTGGCCGCGTGAACTCTGGAAATTTGTCACTAGGTTCTGGCCAGAGGCTAGGAACGCACTGGATCATTGGAAAGGATCGTTATTACGAGAGGACCCGCCAGTGGGGTGAAATACGCTTTTACCCCCATCCCACAAGCTATTTAGGCCTTCGTGTATTTTTTCTTCTCCTTTCCTGGACGATATGCCTCCAAAAATAAAGATCGGTAACGATGCCATCAGACCCTTTTGTTGCAAGAGAGATGTTATCGCCCGGATTCAGAGGAACAAGGTGGCCACGATGCAAGGCACTGAAGATATGACAGGTTTCATGGCTTTGTATTTGGAAGGAAATTCGTTGGTGTTGTACTTCGAACTGAAAGAAGCAGATCAATTTGACGCAGAGATCTAACGGCGCCTAAAGGAAGCACTCACGGAAGGGTCGTATGCTGCGTTTGTCAAACTAGGAAAGGCGAGGTAAACGGGCTAGCAGGTGGATGTGCATGCGGCAAAAATTTGGAGGTTGGTCACATCTCTGGATTTACAGCAGGAGGCTTGGAAGAGGCTGCGGCTAGCGTTTGTAAGTAGTTTGTGATATTCGTGTCACGCTACGACAAAATGTATATGAGCGAATCCATCGCTGAAGCCAGTGTGTAGACGCAAAATGTGACACTAGCAGCTGCGTAAGCCTTCAGCGTCAGGCGGTGATCGACGAGTGACGAGGAGAGAAGAATCTCCGTAGCACGGCCGCGAGCATTTAAAGGCTAGTGCCTTATGTGTCGGAGTCCCCACATGGCGAAGGACTGCAGGGACTCCAAGCCCAAACCAATTTTCTATCGGTGTAAGCGAACAGGACCATATCTCCAGAAACTACAGTTAAGGAAACGATTAGAGAGGACACTGCATCACTACCTACTTTTGCAAGCAAGTAGAGGCGCTCATACAGACACTGCTTATAGTGGAGGTTCTAGTTGCGGGAAGACGTTATAAGCCCTCGTAGACACGGGTTGCACAATAACCTTAGTGACCCCGAAAGTGTCTAAAAAGTAGAACGGGAAGAGTCGTGTAAGAGCATTTGATGACAGAGAGAGATTAGATATAGAGGTAGCAGTGAAGTGGAAATAGTGATGCAGGGAACAAAAAGAAGGGTACGAGCAATAGGGATTGGCCTGTGGTGGATGGAGTTGATGTGATGACGGGTATGGATGTGATCAGTCACCTAGCAGCTGTCATAGTTAGTGAAGACAGGGCTATGTTTGAGAACCTTCTCAAACAAAACACTACACTAAAACACATGCATCCTAATCCTCCAAAGAAGTTCTTACATGGAATAATACTGAATTTTAAAAGCTTAAAGACACTATAATGTGTTGGTATACTTATTTATAACATTTTTGTATATATTTATTATTTAAAAAAAAAAACATTATAAATTTTTTCCCCTTCCTCATCTTGAAAATTTGCCTTGCAATGAAAGCCAGTTTGATTTCCTTTTTAAATCTTTCTTACCCCTATTTATATTAAAATTTGATTTCAGTTTAGCATTCTGCCTTATTATTATTTTTTTCCTTTCCCATATATATATATATATATATATATATATATATATATATAATATATATATATATATATATATATATATACATACATACATAATAAGAGAAATAACCTCTATTAAGCAATTCAATAGTGAAAGACATTATCTATATTGTATACAAAAAAATAAATATACTATAATAAATATCATTTAAAAAAATCAATAAATTAAATAAAAATTAAATTGACTACGCGAGTTTAGTGACTATATCTTGAAATCGATAATAATAAAATCGATACTATTAAAATTAATTCGATTTAAAAATATAGTCACTCTTCGGGTCTAAAATAATATAATAAAATAAATGCATGTATCTTAACATATAATAATTAATAAATAAATATAGAAATATACATATCGTAACAATAAATAATCGAATAAAATTTAACAATATTAATCAAAAATAAGATAAGTTATGATTTTATTTTTCATTAATATTGTTAAATAAGATAGCAGAATCGTTAGCACGCCGGGCAAAATGCTTAGCAGTATTTCGTCTGTCATTACTTTCTGAGTTTAAATTCCGCTGAGGTGCAATTTGAACGACCTATTTTATTTAATAAAATAATTACTCCCAGTTTTGCATTACTTTCTGTGAAACACTCACATATTCTTTTATGAACTGGAATGAATTCAAGCGAGGTTTTTTCTAAATTTTTTTAACCATAAGTCTGCGCTTATATAATATGAACATGTATTGCTATATTTGTATATTATATATTGCTTATATATGCATACATTGTTATGGTCGATACAGCTATAGAAAATTCATCAAACTTAGGCATTCATCTGGTGTACAAGTAATTTCATGCAGTCTACAATAATATACGTAAAAAGAGCCGCGCTGAAAACCGACTAGAAAGTATCCAATAAATATTTATAGCAATAGTTTTTCAATCCTGATATCTTTACCGACACACCCGTTTCAAAATTTGTGAATAGAAATCAAACGATATCACCAATTTTTCAACCTAAGTTTGGCATATGATGTGCGACCAACTGATTCACTTAGAAACATGCTTTTGCGAGTCCTGAAACGCAACAACAACCAACTTTCTATACAAAGAATCTCGTGATCTGAATCTCACACATCTGAATTGGACATACTTATGTACATAGTTACTTCACGTTTGATAGAACTCTAAATAATAATACATTTCTCATATCAAATCAAACAAAATCTTCCAAAAATAACTTTCTATTAACCTACACCCTACAGGCACATTTTCCTCTTATCCTCTTCTATCACACTTTCAACATATCTACTCTCGTATTCCACGCCCAATAATCACTTCAGATAGCTCCACTTGCCGAAGGCTGCATAAAGACAAAAAGAGCCTAAGTGTAGCACAGTCTAACGAAGGCTTGCAAGCCGAAACTTTAAGGTCACTGTCATTCTTCCGGTAAAAGTTTAATAAACATGTACTGTACTATAAATTATTGGGTAATCCTTCCGTTTAACACTAAATTGTTTTTATAAATAAATCGACATGTTTTATAATGTTTGCTTAAACATTTTGAGAAAACAACATTTCTTCATAAAAGCAACGCAACTGAACAAAACGTAAATACAAAATGTTTTTGAGTTTTCTGAGCGTGGGTGGACGTACAGAGAGAGCATGCGCGCGTGTGCATATCGACGTGTGTGCGCATAAGTTTATGGGTGTGTGTTCATATCTATAGCCATATATTTTTGAGCATGGGTGTCCATGCGCATGTGTTTATGGGAGTGCATTCATCTGTATATCTGTGTATGTACGGCTTCATGTGTATATCTGTGTATGTATGAATGGATGTGAGATAGTGTGTATGTGCTTAAGTTACTCTTTATTATTTAATTTTCTTTATTTATTTCGACGTGCCTTTTCATTTGCAGACGCTTCCCATTTGGTGACTGAGTTACATAATTTTCATTTAGTTTCATGTAAAACGAGACTATTGCTCGGCAAGGTCTCGTCCTATATAAAGTGGCGAGAAAAACGAATTAACGCCACAAAGTACGTTACACAGAGAGTAACACTCTTTGATATTGTAGACAAACTTTAAGCTCTAATTAGTGGAGGATTAAAATAACCGGCAGAGAATATAAAAAATTAAAAGATATTCCTCAAAAGCTTTCAAACCCTAGCCTGCTTTGCTTTTTTTTTTCAAGTTTATAATTTTGTTTTAATTTGCTCTTTTGCACTGGTTAAATTTGTGCTATCTCAAGCTATAGCTGGTTCTTAAATGCAGAATAATAAGTTCCTTGTTGAACTTGAAAAATACAGAGTTAGAAGGTTGATTTGCACTTTACATTGTGCCTAATGGAAGGACTCGACTGATTCAACAAGAATAAATCAATTAGTTAATAATAAGCGCGCGCAAGTGTGGCTGTGTGGTAAGAAACTTGCTTCCCAACCACGTGGTTCCGGGTTCAGTCACACTGGCGGCACCTTGGGCAGGTGTCTTCTACTATAGCCTTTAGTGGACCAAAGCGTCATGAGTGGATTTGGTAGATGAAAACCGAAAGAAGCCCGTCGGATTTATGTATGTGTGTGTGATGCACGACCGGTATTGATGTGTTTATGTCCTCGTAAGCGGCACTCAGCATGACCGCAGTCAAATGACTGAAACAAGTAAAGGATTTAAGATAGAAGAATGGACATCTGGAAAAAGTAAATTCTGGCTGTGATGTATCATGTATATCTTAGTGTTCTCAGTCCTTAGATGGTGGCCATGCTTTGGTTTAATTGATTATATTGAGCCCAGTAATTATTTTATCAACCTCTAAAAGATGGAAAGCAAAGGGTAACTGGGAAGAACCTGAACTCAGAACTTGAAGGGACATAAACAACACCACAAAATATTTTCCAAAGTTTTGCTGATTTCATCATCCAACTAACATAAACTAATTATCCAATTAAGGAATAATCGTTTTGGAACCACTTCAAATCACGACAGGTACATCATCGATTTTCTGGATCCTTTGTTTCTAAAGACTTTCCAGATTACTATTTTTTGAAGAGGAGATGGTCACTTCTAAACTAAACAAATATTAAATTTACTGACCTGACACAATAGTAAACCATGATCACCAAAGTGATTCCCCCAAAATTAGGCCCTTCCACTGCACAAATGTGGGCGACTCGGGTGAGCTATTTCTAATGAAATACATGTACGTATATACATTATTATAAATGATACAACTTTAATATTACTGTACTGTGTAAGTTACCCCAAAGTAGTCCCCTTCTGAAGCCAACACGTTAACGAGTCGTTTGAATTGATGGAATCATTCCTGGAGTACCTTTTAGGGATAGTGAGCAACTGCTTCGTCACATTCTCTTGGATTCCCTCGACGTTTTGAAATCTTCTTCCTTTCAAGTGGGATTTGATTTTTGGAAAGTGGGAAAAGCTGCAAGGGACAAGATCTGGGGTTGTTGGACCTAGGAATGTTGTACTCGGCCAAAAACTGTTGTAAAATTGCGTTGTCATGATGGAGTTGCCATTCCGCGGACGCACGCAGTTGTCCTTTTCTGACGAACAGCAACCCACAAATTCTGCAACACGCCACGGTGGTACACTTTGTTTACTCTCTGACAAGGTGGAGCATACTTATGATGAGCAATGCCTTCACATTGACTTAACTCATTCGTGCTTTCTTCGGTCTCAGAGAATATGAGGTTTTTCACTGCGAAGACTGAGCTTTCGTTTAGAGGTCATAGCCATTGTCTCACGATTCGCCACCGGTCATGACCATTTTCAAACAGTTTTCGTCTTCCTCGACACAATCAAGGAAATCCTGCACAGCTGAAACCTGATCTTTTGGTCACCTCAAAGCAATTTTGACACAAACTTGGCAGACACGCGTCTCAATCAAATCTTCTGTGAAAATGAACTGAACTGAGCCATAACTAATATTCACATCCCTCAACAACTCACGCGCAGCGATACCGAACAGCTGCACGTACATTTGCGACATTTTCACCATTTCTGCTGGTTGCGGGTCTCCCAGAATGTGAACCAAATCGGCCATCTTGGAAACGTTTGAACCACTCATACACTTGTGTCTGGATCTTACACGCCTCTCCATACTTTTGAGTAGGCCTCTACACAGGTATTACCAAGCTCTTGACAAAATTTGATGCAGATTCTCTGCTCAATTTTTTCTGCCATAGTCACTGATGGAATCTCTGTGATGTGGTGAGACGACCACACTCTATATACTTTATTTCCAAGCACTGCTATAAACAACGGAAGTGAACGAGAACATTATTACTTAGTGTGCATGCGCGACAGAGTTCAAGGTAAAGCTGTGCCAAGCGACTTTGCTCTGCGCTTTTAGCTTCGTTATCATAGCAATAAATTATGTACAAAGAGACATTGTATGAAGAAGTTGCTTCGTGGGAAAATTTACTGGTGCTCCCGAAAAGGATGCAACGAGTGTGTGTCTGTCAGAAAAGATTCAAGGTAGGAAAGTGGCACTCTTCCTCTTAAGACTGTACTGCCTTCCCTTTACTCGTGGGTCAAGAATTGACTTTAGCCTGGTTCTGTGTTGAAGAACAGGGGATGAGCCACTGCACAACCGTTGATTACAACAGCTATGTTCATAAAATATGTCCAAAGGACCTCCTCGCAACCCATTTCACCTAGGCATTCATGGGTAGATTACTGAGATAGACGAAATAGTCTTCTAAACGTAAAACTCAACCGAGGGATGGTGCTATCGGGACTGTGGATCTTCGGAGGAGTGTGTTGTGAGACCGGACATGCTTCATTATGCTGTGCCATATCAGAGTAGCGACACACTAGAGGAATGCATACGTCAGACGATTCTTACAGGAACCACAATTTTCATTCGCTTGTGAAGGGCTTACTCTCACATTCCTGAAACTGATGGTTATAATCTTCGACATAGAACAGTGTACCACAGCGTTGAGCTTATTAACTCGATAGATGGTACCCACGCACAACAAGTAGAAAAAAGTACATAGGCCTGTGTAAAACGAGGCAAAAAGCTACGCTGTGGGATCCATCATTCTATGGTTGATTTGTATCTCTGGCGCAGGAGATATGAAAATTGTAATTTGTTTGTGAAACTCCTAGAGTGTACCTCAAACTTTCGGTTTTAACTTTTCACAAAAAAAAAAATGTATTAATTACTTACATGAACCGAACTATTAAAACAGTAGTGTAACGTACAATTTAGTTAATAAAAATTCGCCGTTGTAATGTTGTGATAGAAAACTATCACGCAGAAAATGACAATTTCCAAATCCTGTTTTCTGATTGGGTACAAATTATCAAACTTTAAACCTCTGTGATATTTTTCTAAAATTTTTATGGAACAAATGAATAAGAAAATTGGATTCAGGATGAAAAATTACATGACTACACTAAATTTGAAAATTTTCACTAAATTTTAAAATGTCAAAAACTGTGACAGCAACAGAAAAGATTCGACTAACTCCCTGCCCCCAACACATTGTAATGAGGTGAACAATACAACCGAGATATTTCGGTGACTTCAGTATACATTAAGGCACTAATGTTATTAATACCTATTGAGTTACTTGTAATTTCAATCTCATATAAAATTTGTTTCAGAAATCGATTTGAAATCCTTGCCACTTCCGTCTATTATGATCCTGACTTTTTCAAGACACCTACAAACATTTACAGTTCGATTGTTGATGTAGTTTGGATTTCCACGTGCCCATCTCGCTGTCTTTTTTTAATATGGTCCTCATGATGAGCTTTTGTCTCCTTGTACAAGTATGTCACCATTACGACAAGCTTTCATGAATTTTTTTTTCCATAAATATTGTAAATTCGGTATGGTCAGAAACTGAGGCTCAGCTTATTGCGCCACGGCGTTTTATTCTGGTCTGTCGAAAATCTATCTTCTTATATCAAATAGTATGGGCTTTATGTTTTCGCTATTTTAAAAGATAACCCGTTCAAAGCAATGTAATACGAGAGAGAGAGAGAGGAGGAGAAAGAGAGAGAGAGAGAGAGAGAAGAGAGAGAGAGAGAGAGAGAGAGAGAGAGAGAGAGAAAGAGAGAAAGAACCCCGAAAGCGCTATTAATACGTTCTACGACCTTGTTGCGTTGCGGGATGTCTACGTATTTTAAAACACTCACGGACGCACGCCACCATGAAAAACAAAAGACGAAAAAATTAATTTCAAATATTTTTTTACCTGACTAAAACATACAAATGAATTGGCTGTTAAATTAATTTTTTTTAAGAATATATTTAGATAACCTAGTCTGGACAAGTGACTTTATTTATTTTTTTCTTTATACGTGTCTTTGTGACATTTAAATGAACTTTGCAAAGCTTGCTTAACTTTCATGTTCTTTATTGTTTTCTTACTTTGTTTTTCAATGTTAATTCATAATTTTCTCGTAAAGAGCGTCTAAATCACAAATAATAGAGTACATTTTATGTATTGTAAATTGTTTCGGATTTGTATTAAAATTTTCTTACTCTTCTTCATTACCACCTTACTCGTCCGTTTCAAAAAGTGTTTTACCGTTGTGGTCCTTTGATGGAGAGCGAACGCACCAACATACATGAGCTGTATCAGAAGTTTCAATTCGTAGGGCATTTCGTTTTCGGAACGATCCTTTCTGTAATTGTCTAAAACTATGGTTGAAAGCTTAGGAAATCATTAACCAAGTGCAATGAAAAAAAAAACAGGTTGACTAAGACTACTTTTGATTACATCTCAAAATGAGGAAAGGGAAAGTCGATCTTATCGGAATTTGAACTCAGAACATAAAGATGGACGAAATGCTGTTAAGCATTTCGCTCTGCGTGCTAACTGGCACAATCCCAGAAAGTCCTTGAGGTCAATTGCAAAAGATCTCCATGTGTTAGAAGGAGCAGTCAAAAATGTTGTCCACGAAGACATCAGATATAAGTCTTATACGATGAGAAAAGGTCAATCTGTCAGAAAAAGCAAAAGAAAATCACTACGTCAGATCTAAAAGGCTCTTAAACAAACTGAAAAATCCAGCAGAAGATTTGATTTGTTTTTTGTTTTTTTTCAAACGTGAAAAACTTCGACCAAGATCAAAAAGTTAACAGAAGAAATGACAGATGGTTATGTGCAGACTCTTCTGAAGTTTCAAGTGTTATGCATACAAAATTTCCTGCAACTGTCATGGTTTTAGGGGTTGTCAGCAATGAAGGACATGTGCTGCTTCCTTACTTCTTTCCACAAGGCCTTAAAGTTAACTCTGCCGCCTACATTGAAGTCTTGGAAATAATTGTTAAGCCCTGGTTAGACAGTGTATGCAGTGGAAGACCATATGTGTTTCAGTAAGACTCTGCACTATCATACATGGCTCTAGTAAAACAGGAATAGATGGCTGAAAATTTTCATCCCGCCGAATATATTATTTGTGCTGTTTCTCAGAGAAATATTAATTTTACGATTCTTGTAAAAATAATCTAATTTTGTATTATTAATGGAAAATATGATATATATCTAAATAAATTCTTAGTGAAAACCCAAATCATATAAATATACTTTTAATAACATCGCTATATTTATTATAAGTGAAGTGTTTGTTTATCAGTCTACGCATAACTTTGATTAAATTTGTTTTTATTTGTTTAGCAAAAGGTACAATTAGACAAATAGTATTATCATCTACTTTATTAGTATAGTAATTCCCAGTGTTTATTTTGGTGGATTTTATACAAGGTGTATATTTTTTATTCGTTTTTGTGTTGTAATTACCATTTTTATTATCATTATTATCATCAGATCTTAAGTTATTAATCTGGGTCAATTATTTTTATGTTTCCTATTTCCATCCTAATTTGTGTTTCTTTTATTAGGTTTGATGTGTTATGTATCTAGATTTACATCTTTTTTTATCGTTATGTGAATATACATTAGTGTTTTGGTCTGTTTTATCTGTTTACAACTCTGTTATTCTTACTATATTTCTACAGTGTATTCTATAGCCTGTTTCATTTTTATTTATATTATTCATTTTAATTCTAGTCGTTATCTTAAGTCTTTTTTCATATTATTATTATATTTTTTATTTCTTGATCTATATTCACATTATTAACGATATGTCTATTATATTCGATTTTCTGCTTATATCCTATCTTTTCCAATAGAATGTTGTAGTCTTTATTTCCCTCAAAAATCTCATTATATGAGAGGTAATTAATTCTTTTTTCTATATTTTTAATCAAAAATTAGTAATTGACTTTGGATGATTACTTCTAATATTAATATAAGTTATTTTAGAATTCGGTTTATGGTAAAGTGCATATTTTCCTGTTTTTAGGTTAAAATTCACATCTAAAAAGTTAACAGAATTGGGCTCCTTTTCTATTGAAATATATACTCTTTACTCTTTACTCTTTTACTTGTTTCAGTCATTTTGACTGCGGCCATGCTGGAGCACCGCCTTTAGTCGAGCAAATCGACCCCGGGACTTATTCTTTGTAAGCCCAGTACTTATTCTATCGGTCTCTTTTGCCGAACCGCTAAGTGACGGGAACGTAAACACACCAACATCGGTTGTCAAGCAATGCTAGAGGGACAAACACAGACACACAAACATATACACACACATACATATATATATACATATATACGATAGGCTTCTTTCAGTTTCTGTCTACCAAATCCACTCACAAGGCTTTGGTCGGCCCGAGGCTATAGCAGAAGACACTTGCCCAAGATGCCACGCAGTGGGACTGAACCCGAAACCATGTGGTTGGTTAGCAAGCTACTTACCACACAGCCACACAACCAATAGTCTAAATCTATTGAAGAACTTATGCAATTTTTCTTATATGAATCCATTTTTCTATTAGAAGGATTTTTGATGATAAACAGTGCATCATCCCTATATAAACCACCCCTTATTTCTGGAAATTCTCTATTAAACTTAGGTAAAATGTATATCTAACAAGATGAGTTGCCTGAGCGGAATCTGTGGAACCTATAGCGATATCGAAACAGTCAGGTGTCTTTTCTAGACTATAATTTATCATCAAACGTTATTATAGATTTTCTGGGTGTTAATACAACTTTTATTTCATTCATAGTCATTTTTGTATTATTCTTAGCAAATATAAGTGCACTATTAAGAACTGTTGGGTTAATAGATGAGTAATAATCATTAATGTCTACCTGCAAGCATTTACATCTATCTTTCTTATCAATTTTGTTGAACCAACTAATTGCCTCTTGTGTATTTGACCATAGTTCCAATTTAATTTTATTCTTCAGTTCATCTATATATTTGTCCATAATAAATTTGCTCAATTTGCCTAGGTCTGATTTAGCTGGGCAAATTAATCTCGCGTTAGGGCCTGTTTCAAAATTATCTTTGTGGTCCTTCAAAAATATTCTTGGTCTTAATGGAACAAAAGGTTCCGTCCTATCGTCTGTAGTGTATACTGTCATTCCTTTAGATTCAAGATTTATTGATCTTAGTATATTTTTGTTAACTGTCTTATATTTTCTAGTGATTTCTTTCTTAAGAAGATCATGATATAAATCAATATTTAAATTATGAATATTTCCCGTTTTGTCCGAGTGAACTAAAATATTTTAAATCCGAGATTATGGATCTTAATTTCCTCCTCAGATGTTCATTCCTAAGTGGGTACTTGACAAATTTAATGTTCCTTACTATATCCCATATATCATCTTCAAAACCCTCCAATGTCTGTTAGGTGGTGGATATCTTCTTGTTTTAAAATCATTCTTTATTAATTCTGTTTCCATGTTTCTATATTCATTTTTCCCATTATTTTCTTCTAATCTTTTGTCAAAATGGTACGCCTTCCATCTTCTTTTTATGACTTGTTTAATTTTATTTATCAATTCCTTCAAGTATTCCTTATATAATAATAATAATAATAATAATAATAATAATAATAATGATAAGAATATTGGTAATAATAATAATAATAATATAATAATAATAATAAGAAGAAGAAGAAGAAGAAGAAGAAGAATATTCGGGAGTATGACTCCAAACTTGCAGGGAAAAATTCAGTTTAGTATTAAATCAAATTTCACAATATAAATGTATAATATATATAAATTAGAGGAAAACCACTATTATGCAATTCAAAGAATGATAGACATAAACCAGATTATAAAGAAAAAATAAAATATATTATAAAACATATAACTAGATCACAAAAAGTACAAAAAATGAATAAACAATGTATAAGAAGTAAAAAGACTACGTACGTTTCGTGGCTGTAACTTCAATTCGAATTCCAATTAAATTTAAATTTAATCGAAACACAATTCAACTTAAAAGTATAATCACTCCTCAGGTCAACAATAATAACAATAATAGTAGTAGTAATAATAATAATAATAGTTAAATAATATTTCTGAAAGAAATAAAATCATGATTGTTCTTATAGAAGAAACTCCGTTAACTAAATTTGAAACATAAAGAGTAGGACCAGGCGTCTATAATACATTTATCATGTTGAAAACCTAAGGTAAAAAATAGAGTAAATAGATAGAAAAATGTATTTATCTGTGAAGATATATTTTAGCTTTGAGAATAACATTAACAAACTATAGAATATCTTTTCATTAACTATACTCCTAATATTTTACGTTACAAACTATTTACAAAACAATCACACTTAATACTTTTAGATTTTAGTTCACGCTATTATTATTATTATTATTATTATTATTATTATTATTATTATTATTATTGACCGTAGGAGTGACTATAATTTTAAATTGAATTGTTTTTCGATTAAATTTAAATTTAATTGTAATTCGAATTGAAGTTATAGCCACAAATCAAACGTAGTCTTTTTATTTATTATATATTGTTTATTCATTTTTTGTGATCTAGTTATATGTTTTGTCATATATTTTATTTTTTCTTTATAATTTGGTTTATGTCTATCATTATTTGAATTGTATAATAGTGGTTTTTCTCTAATTTACACACACACACACACACACACACACACACACCACACACATATATATATATATATATATATATATATATATATATATATATACGTACGTGTATGTGTATGTGTACATATATCCACAGAAATATGTATACATATATACATATACATACAGATACATATACACATACACGCACATGCCATATTTACAGGAATATAACGCTTCTCCCCTTTAAAATGCTCGTTATACGTATGTTACTTGTTTGTGCAAAAATCAAATATTTTGATAATATTTTTGTTTATCAATGAAGTATAAGAAAAGCAGTCAAACTTGGAGCCTCATTTTACAATAACAGCCTTTGTTTGTTTTTATAAACAAGTATTTATGCATGATGAATGAAATAGCTATAGGAATGATTTAACTCTGCATGAATATATCAATAATGGCTGCATTAAGAATCCCAGTGTTGCGAAAGAGTTGCCAGGGAGTTAAGAAATGCTGGCGTAAGTGGAAGAAGAGATTGTCATCTCTTTTTCATGAAGCGTGCTATCAATTATGCTTTAGATTACACGGCGAGAGCAGCAGAGAAGAAGAATCTGAAGGTTTCCAACATAGTAGTGAAGAGAAAATTAAAATCTTTGAAGATAAGAAGTGAATAAAAATCAAACTACACAGCCTTGTACTTATTCGTAATTTCAAAATATATGAAAGATAATCACTTAGCTTTAGTGTTCAATAAAAAAAATACAAGTTTTGCCAATGTTATCCCAAATTTTATTTTTATACAGTACTTTATTTAAGTGAAATTTATTTTATATTTTGTTTTATTTTCATCCGAAGTACTGAAACGCCAAATTTTTTGTTCTGTCGATATAGTTTACTCACAATAGATATTTGGCACAAATATTCAATTTTTAAAGAAGGGTATTTGCTTGAATTTAAATATAATGTTTTACCTCAGATTTCTCTCTTATAATTGGGCAAATACGTTACACACAACACACACACACACATTGATAGATAAATATAGATATATGAGTGTCTATATATATATGTATGTGTGTATATATGTATATATATTTATATATATATGTATGTATGTATATATATTTATATATATATGTATGTATGTATATATACATACATACATATTCTTACACACACATACACACACACTCACACGCACACACGCACGCACACGCACACACACACACACACACACACACACACACACACACACACACACACACCACACACACACACACACACCACACACATATATATATATATATATATATATATATATATATATATATATATATATGCAAATTTACTGTATTCTTTAATAACTCAAAGGTTCATAATTGCAATCCACTTTCCCATTCTTTCAGTTTGTAATCTCTTGAATTATCTTTGTTTGAATGTATTTTGAAATATTACACGAAAACATTCAAAAATATTTTAAAACATTTAATATTTAATATTTTAAAATATTTTTTAAAAAAAGAGGGAAAACATTTATCTTTGTATTTTTTTCAAAAAATCGTGTGAACGGCGCATGTAAAAACCACTATTTAACGCTTATATCATTCATTTCATTTGTGGATCTCCTGAAAATACTTAAACGTCTTTTTTTAAACTTACCAATGCATTTTGATTTTAAACATCTAAGAAATTTCCTCTTATGAAATTGCATTGTTTAAGCTAAACTTTATGGGATTTTTTTAAAAACAATTTGATACCAACGTTTCTTTCCCTCCCCACCCACGTCAAAAGTCACACAGGCTGGCACTCAGACAAAAGTTACTCAGCTTAGTGATTACAAGTTGCTAACATCTCAGTTCTTTTATTCAAACTGTTGCTGACTCAAAGCAGATATTAATTTTTCAATCAAAGGTCTGTCAGCGCTTTTGTTATAAAGCTGCCGCTCTTGTATGGTTGTTCCTAATTTACAACCGACCAGAAAATTCTGAATTTGTAAGAATTATCCCCACATGAGAACCATGTAAATTTCGACAAAGTTGTAGCGCTTTTTTATCACGACTGACAAAAAATGTTTAAGGTTATAAAAAAAGCTATTCGAAAGTTCAATTCGGTTGCCCCAGTATATATTTTAGACTGATTTCTATTGTTAGTTTCTATTTTAGTTCTGTATACTCTCTCTCTCTCTCTCTCTCTATATATATATATATATATATATATATATATATATATATATATATATATATATATATACTCCTTAATAAGTCTTCCTTTATTATTCTCTCGCAGCAGCACAGTTGTCATGTGACTTGACGTATGGCACAACTTTCAGCTTAAAATCAGCTTCATATTTCCTTTGTTTGTCACTTGGAGCCATGAGGGGGTTTTACAGTTGCTGGAAATTAATGTCCCCCCAGTGAGAGTACTGCTGCTTATGAAGGTGTGACAACATGAACCTTTTCAAGAAACCCTGTCTGTAAATGTTTAAAAGTAACCGGTAACTGTAAGGTTTATTGGGATTAGTCTAACTGACACAAGCTGACCTGTCACAGAATGTATCGGTATATGCAGCTAATCTGCCGTAAACTACACTTGTCCTGAAAGCCCACGGTTGGCTGAGCTCTGTGCGAGAGAGCGCTCTAACGAGGCAGTGTGAACAGAACAAACTGGGTCCGGCTGAACGGGCTGATAGTTTACATTTTCTGTTCTTCAGCTGTTGCAAATGGTGACTGGTGTCTATCCGCTAAGTTTGTTGTGAAGGCTGTGATAAGAGATTTGCATGTGACCTCGTGTGTACCGTTGGCGATTTTTTTCCCTCTGTCTTCCCTTCTCTGGATCTTTCCTTCTCCTATGTTTCCGACGAAGAGCTTCGCTCGAAACGTTAAACCCTCCTTCTTCCTTTCTTTCCTGAGCGTCCAATAATACTATATTTGTTCCACGTCCTCGCGTTGTTGTGTTTTTTTTGTGTTTTCTTGTTTGGATTAACTATATATATATATATATATGTGTGTGTACTAACCGACAAACGAATATATATATTGTATGTACGAACCGACAAACGAAACCTCTACGTGGTAGCTAGACATGTTCGAAATACCAGCCAATTCTCAAATTGCTCCTTTCTAGCTTGTATTACAACACAGCGGGTTCTTCTACAAGTCAATAGATATGCAACAAATTCAGAATGCTTTATATGTGAATTTGCACATGCATTGGTGTATATGTACCAGTACACATGCGTGCACACATACAGGCACCTACACACACCCACACACGCGCGCACACACACACACAGACGCACACACATGAATATGTATGCAAGTGTGCGTGTGTGTGTGTGTGTGTGTGTGTGTGTTATCTCCTGTCTGGCTCTAAGGCCGTATCCTCTGTATTTCACTTCGTTCGTATGTCCATATGTCATCCTGTTTGTTTTCGTCTTTGTCCATCGCCTTTCCACGAATTATCTCGTCTTGAATTATATTTATTCCACATTTGTATGTTCACTTTCTGTATCGCATAGTTGTTTATTTCTTGTTTGTTTGTTAATTTTCTGTTATGTTTGGTCCCATACTCGTTGGCTCGCCATTTTCCGGCGGTTTCGCGTCGTCAGCGCCACCAGAGGGGATTCGATATTATTGTTATGGCACAAAATTGCGTTTGACCTTCTGGCTGATAACTGATGAGCACTTGGTGAACTTCTGTGTCTGTTTCCGTTTGATTGTGCATTTATCACATGCTTTTAAACTTATATATATAAAAGAAAAAGGAAATTTCAGGTGTGGAAGTAAGTTCCAGAATCAAAGGGCCTTATAGTTAATTTAGCAAAAACCAAAGTCTTAGTAAGTAGTAAAGCAGACAAATCACAAATTCTTTCAGGTAGATGGCTCTGTAGATGTAGAAAAGGCCTAGGTAGAAACTCCATAAGATTACCCAGTGCAAGTTATGGACACATCAGTGGTGCAGCAATATCAGAGGAAGGTTAACAGGGAAAATAGTTTTTGTGTGTGGCAGATGTGCTGGTACATCAAACACTAGAAATGGACAGAAGATAGACTCCATCAAATACCAGAGGGGATACCTAGAAGTAGTTGATAGCTTCCGTTCTCTAGGTGACAAAGTCAGCAGCGGAATTGGATGCTCTGAGAGCATAGCTGTTAGAATAACAATGGTCTGGGCAAAGTTCAAAGAGCTTCTACTTTGTTGGTAACAAAAAGCCTCTCCCTCAGAGTGAAAGGTAGATTGTATGATGCCTGTATGTGAATAGCCATTGCTACACGGCAGTGAAATATGGGTTGTGACCTCAAAGGATATCGAAGGCTTGAAAGAAATGAAGCTAATATATATACGGAAGGTTGAAAAGGAACACACGAGTTGATATGTATAAGGAAAATAAGACAAGGTAGAAAATGCTAAAATAATTTTATCATGAAGAACATTTTAGTACTGGTTTCAGCCTTTGCAACTTTTTCAACTTAGAGTAAAGCATGAAAAACAATTAAATTGTGGAAAAATTAAATTAAA
This sequence comes from Octopus sinensis, assembly GCF_006345805.1. Taxonomy (NCBI): domain Eukaryota; kingdom Metazoa; phylum Mollusca; class Cephalopoda; order Octopoda; family Octopodidae; genus Octopus; species Octopus sinensis. The sequence goes on along the minus strand of NC_043000.1, from coordinate 68,732,177 downwards.
TGTTTTTAAAAAATATTTTCATAGTTTTTAAATACGAGAGACATTTTCCCTTTTCTGTCTGTCTGTATCTCTTTCTTACTCTTGTGAAATCTTGGTAGTAGGTAGTAGCAGTCCTAAAAGAATATTTGATATGAGTTCTTGGTTTTGATTGTTTAAGCAGCAGTAGCCGAGGAAGGTGGCGAAGAAGAAGAAGAAGAAGAAGAAGAAGAAGAAGGAGGAGGAGGAGGAGGAGGGGGAAAAGAAGAGAAAGAATTTAGAAAAATACGGGAGCGGTATGATAGTTGTAGGATGTTGGTGGAATCCTCTTAAATGGTCAAGTGACCTAAAAGTGACCTGTTGTGCTTGTAACAGTGGTGATTGAAAATGTTCTGAATAAATTCATGGGTAGTGACTGTTCTGAATATATCGTTTTTAATATTTGCGTGGGTATTTGCAGTAGTGACATTTGTGGTGGATGCATTCAAAAGAGATTTATATTTTGTGATAAAATTTGACTCTGTGCGAATGCGCTGATTATAGGTTTCATCTAATTTTTCCACAATTTAATTGTTTTTCAGGCTTTTTTTATTCTCAATTTCTGAATTGCTTTTATTTCTGTAATTTCTGCAATAGGCTTAGTTCTGTCTATATTTCTCTATAGAAAAGTCGATCTCTCTCTCTCTCTTTCTCTCTCTCTCTCTCTCTCTCACTCTCTCTCTTATATTTCCACAAATTATGTTTGTATGATTTATTCCATATTCCAATTATCCCCATCAATTTTGAAAAATAGCCCTAAAATATGTGTGTGTATGCGTGTGTTTAATAAATAACATTAAAAATTTCATTAATAGGATGAAATGGAAAGCATACTATATATATGTAAATATAAATGACAACAATAATAATCCTTGGATGGAATTTATAAATATTAGCGGGACCCGTGAATATTACACGGAATTAATGGTGAACTTATTGGGTTATTTCTGAAAACTTTATCCAAAAGACCTGAAAGTGTGTCTGTATCAAAAGATAGTCGCTCATCTGTTACTCACTGAAAAGTGAAGGAAATCGGAATACAATGATTACTTAATGCACTTTATATATACACATTATACACTTTCTTTACAATTTTATAGACTTAATGGACAGCACTCCTCTTCTTTCTCTCTCACTCTTCGCCTCACTCTCTCTCTCTCCCCTTTCTCTTTCGCTCTTCGCCATTCCTTTCAACTAATCACGTGAAGGCATTACAGACGAGCTAAGTAACAGAGAAAAAAAGATAGTTTAAAAATTTGTACATTTTACTCACTGTCACGTCTTCCCTCCTCCCTACCCTTCAACTAATCCCATGGAAGCGTTACAGATGGGCTAAGTAACGGTGTGACTAGCAGAATTACTATGAGGTTTTATTACATCGCTGCGTGCGTTTCCACAAATTATGTTTCCTAAGATCATAGTCCGCATTCGTGGGATGATTACAGGGTAGTCCGTAATATCCATGGACATCGGATAGATGTCCTAATGATAACAGTTGGCATCATTAGGCTATAGCCGGCATAAGAGAATAGAAGCTTTTATATGCATATTCAAAACGTCTCCCATAAGAACAAGTGTATTGAAATATTTATTATAGAAGATTAGCAAAAAGTTGAGACACGATATTTTACACATATTTAGATATATCTATCTTTCGTGAAAATTTCAAGTGAATGAAATATTTCGTAAGTTTGATGTTAAAATGAGATGCATACTAAAAGGTAAGCTGGCAGAATTGTTAGCCCGCCGGACACAATGCTTAGCGGCATTCCTTCTGCCTTTATGTTCTGAGTTCAAATCAACCGGGGTCAACTTTACTTTTCACTCTTGGTGGGGTCAATAAAACAAGTACCAGTCGAGTACTGGGGTTAATGTCATCGACCTTGTGCTTATAGTAAAAAATTATTATTATCGCGGTACCAGAATTAGGAACGATATTTTTGTGATAACTATATAAGCTAGCGTTATGTATTGTACACACACGCGCAAACACACACACACTCACGTTCGGAAACTAGAGAGAGTGGTGGGAGAGGAGAGAGTCGTTATATTTTTTTCTGTTGCTAAGAAAAGTGTCAAAATGGGTCGTATCTCGTGAGAGATGACCTAAAATTGATACAATTAATAGCGGTGTGTAATATATGTTGCAACTATGATATTTCTTGGTCGTATACACCTGCAAAATTGTTCAGGTGTCTTCGTAAAACTTCATAGTGTATTTGTTATCTATAGTGCGTCACTCTGAAGACATATTAATGTGAATAAGGTATCGTTGAAGATTTAATCACCATTACTGTAGCTATTTGATTTGGTTTCGCTTACATGTTTTTTTAAAAATTTTTATTTACAGTTTACCACTGGCGAGTAATTCAGGATTGGTCAATTTCAAAAGTAAATGAACACTCACGATATTAGCGCAGCACCATACCTCCGTGTACTTTTTTAAAAGAATAAACTAACGAAGTAAAAATTGTGGTATCAAATGAGTCTAAGTCCAGAAACTAATCGATAAAGAAGCTTTATCCAAGGATTCTGGCAGGTAACTGACCTAGATTGGTACTTTTTTTATCGATTCATAAACATGAAAGGTAAAGTTGATCTCAGCAGGATTTGAACTCTAAATGCAAAGATTCGAAATGAATACCGCAAGGCATTTTGTCTGAAGGTCTAACGACGTAACTAAATCGGAGCTTTGGACTCTGAATATATTCTTGTTTTTGTTGACGATATTAAGTATCTGGTGAACTCCGATGACGCAGATAAATAATGAAAGACACTCAAACTGTTTTCCAGGTTTATGCCGGATCACATTGTCTAATGTGTCCTTTAGTTTGTATGATGGCTACATATAAAACTTCCTCGTCGACCACATATAAAACTCGACCGACCACATATAAAACTTCCTCGTCGATCTATTTTGTCCTTTTTAAGAAGACAATTGCCATAGTAGAAAGTTTTAATAGGGTCCATGATGAGATGATACACATGTGCCACCTTGTACTGCATTTATAAGCGTCATCAGTCGAGTATTTCTTATTCGCTCAGTGAAAGCAGAATTTTCTATTTATGATGGCTTGACTACTCGTGACACTCTGAATCGTAAAAATACCCACCCGACTGGGTAGTAAGCCTCCATTCAACAGTATGTTACAACCATTTAATTGTTGATTCTCTGCATTTTCCATTTATCTCTTCTGTCTATTACTACTATATTGGTCTCAAATTCTGGCACAATGCTAGTGATTTTGGGGGTGGCGGTAAGTCGATGACATAAACCCTAGTGTTCAAGTGGTACTTATTTTATCGGCTCTGAAAGAACGAAAGACAAAGTCGACCGCGGTGGAATTCGAACTCAGAACGTAAAGTCGAAATAAATCCTGTTCAGCATTTTTGCCGGCGCGGTAACGATTTTGTCAGCTCACCTGCTTATCTATAACAGCAATATTAGTTCTTATTAACATGAACTACCTAGATATGTACATTAGCGATATCAACCAGCCATATTTGCATTATTCTTGCAATGTTTCATTAATCAGACGGTCAAATAATCCCTTCAACCAAATCATTCAAATCCACCGTAACGACCTTTTTCTTTTCTTTTCTTTTTTTCTGGAACATCTTTATTCTGCGTGTTTTTCCAAGACATGTCAGTTTAATCTAAATATCAACTACATTAATGCTCCCTATGGGAGGATAGGATTTTACAAGGGTTGTTCACATATGTATATACAAATTACATATATTTATGTCCACAGATATTACTGTGTGTACATATAAATGTGTGTGTGAGTGTATGTATGTGTATGTATGTATGTATGTATGTATATATATATATATATATATATATATATATATATATATATATATGCACAAAACACACTCTTACACACATTGCTCGCTAGCTAGCTAGACAGACAAGCCGACAGACTAACAAACTGATAAATAGATAGACAGCCATATAGATAGATAGATAGATAGATACTGTAGATGGATAGATAGTCACTAGTATGTCGATCATAAAAATAGTTTTTTACATGAATATTATGTGTGCAAACGCATACGTACGCATGCACATGCGTACGCGCACTCACACACATGTAATATCCAATTTGTAAACGATCCGTTCATTCGTTCTGGTTGTTGAGAGATATGTAGCTTAACCACGGAGTGTATTTCCACACCAAAACATGTCTATTAAACATAAGGTTGTAACTCTATTTACACATTAAATCTAAACACTCTTTCAGTGTCCTAATCATCATCATCATCATCATCGTTATTGTTATTATTATTATTATATTATTATTATTATTATATTATTATTATTATTATTAAGGCGGCGAGCTAGTAGAATCGTTAGCTCGCTTCACGAAACGCTTATCAGTATTTCGCCCGTTGCTACGTTCTGAGTTCAAATTTCACCGAGGTCGACTTTGCCTTTTATCATTTCGAGGTCGATAAATTAAGTACCAGTAAAACACTGGGTCAATGTAACCGACTAGTCCCCTCCCCAACATTTCAGGCTCTGTGCCTTTGGTAGAAAGGATTATTATTATTATTATTATTATTATTATTATTATTATTATTATCATTATTATTATTATCACTATTATTATTATTATTATTATATTTGCTGCGGAACAGGACAGACGTATTCTCAAACGCCCGAAGTAAGTTCTGTTTAAAATTTTAGTTTACACCCGTTTGTTACCGTTTTTTTTTTCGTTTAAACAGTGTTCTAGTTTGTTAATAGAAACACCAAGAACCTGTCATGGATTTTCTGTGTTTGTTAAGCCTCTAGCATGGGTATATTCGGCCCCAAATAAATTCGGTGGGCATTTTAATCCAATATAAATAAACAAGATGGCGGGGAAAAAAACTACCCCTCCTGAAAAAAATTTTTTTGAATGCTGAAGATTTCCCTTTTCTTCCCTCCGTTTCTGACATTATAGGAGAGGTGGAGGAGAAAAGGAAGGGTGGAAAAGTTCAAAGTAGTAGCAGCAGTGAAAACATTGGCGACAGCAGTGACGGCAATGATAGCAGCGACGGCGGCGACGGAAACAGCGACGGCGGCGGCGGAAACAGCGACGTTAGTAGTAGTAGTAGTAGTAGTAGTAGTAGTAGTAGTAGTAGTAGTGTTGCAACAGCAACGCAATTCAGAACACAATGGATTTTAGCGGAGAAAATAATACTACAATTGAAGGTGGTGACGGTGGTGTGGAGAGTGATAACGGTGGAACTGGCCACAACTCCACCACCATCACCACTAACATCTACAGCAGTAACAACAACAACAGCAACGTCGACTACATCAATAACAAAAACAAGAGGTTTGCTCATGTAGCAAATACAAAGAAAGAAATGTTTATAATTCTTCTCGAGAACAAAATTCGAGAACTTTCAAAAGCAAAAGACATCATCAAAGTTGACGGGGGTAAGGCATCAGTGCTCGTACCTCCCGAAATAATAGGGGCAAAAGAAAAAAAGGATATTTTAAATGCGTATCACAGAAAAGTAGGAGATCTGAAATAGCTTCCATCAGTCTCGTCGAGAAGGCCCTCAGCGAAATTTTAATAGATGTGACTCACATACAGAGGGGGAGGAAGTTTTCCAGCATTAAAAGTGAGGACCTCGCTAAAGACACGCAGTGTCACCCCGGTGGACTGAGGAGTGGGTCCTGTATCCCACCTATCTCTCGAAGAGAACGACGAGAATTAGGGTAAACGGTGTGCCACCAGATGTAAACGACTGGTGGATTGTTGCTTGTGCGGTGCAGGACCCAGAGTCACTCTTGGATGTAAAAAAGAAGCAGCAGGGAGAACTGGTTCAGGATCAACTTAGAAATATTCATCCATATGAAACCAGAGAATTTCGTCAATATCTCGGATCTGATCCTGCTGCCTAACGGGTGGAACTGCATGTCATCGTGTAAAGCAGGAAGCCCAATTGTGACACTTGTTGGGTCACAAGCCATCTGAGATCCTTCCGCCTCCAAAAGTCAGGGGCTGCGCGGCAACCTGCAGCCTACAGCAACCTCCAACAACAAATACCTTTTAATAGAACTGCAGCCTCACCCACAATAACATCAACAGAGCTACATGAACTCCATACAGCGGGGGAAACCATCCAGAGTATCTGTCTACCAACCTCACTCATCACTCTCTCAAGCATACACTGACACAGGCACACCCACACTATCACAGACACACTCACACTCCTCGAGACAGACCATACAGACACTATCTACTACACATCCTGTCGTAAGGACGAGGAAAACCCCACAAAGTAATAAAAAAAACGAAAAGACAAAGGAAACAGAAAACAAAAGAGCCTACATCAACAGACGAAAACACAGAAACCTTCAACACATCGAACATAGACACAGCAAAAACAACACCAGCACTATCTTCCCCACTATGCCAACCAAAGCCACCAATGCATCTACAAACATACACAGCCCCCAAAAGAGAGCTCACAGTCAATACAGAAACACCGAATTATATGCTCGTGAGGAGAACCAACAAAATTTTGTTGACTCTTATAGCCCAAAACAAGCAAATTGAGAGAGAGGGTGCAACTTATGACACCAGTAACCTTAGGGTTTTGGATAATTTAATGTAAATTCGGTTACCCCTCACACTATAGAATGAAATTGAGAGGGACTTCCCGCAAGACGTTGGAAGACCAAACGTCCGCGCCACCAAGAGGCATTTAGCCGGCTTTTCAGAGGCACCATATCCAGAACCCGGGTCACCGGGCTGCCAACAGCATATTTTTCTTTTCCTCAGCCTTTTCGAGCCGTCATGGCGATTGTCAAAGTGGGCTGCATAAATGTTCGCGGCCTGAGGTCACTCGCTCAATGACTTCAGGTAGCTAGGTGTGGATTTGATAGCAACCAATAAAACCAGGATTTCCGACACTCGCGATCTTGCACCCAATATTCGACGTAATGGGAGGCAGAGTAGTAGCACTGTTTAGGAAAGGCCTGAATCTCGAAGCTCGGACGATTTTCCTGGATCCGGGGGGTAAATTGGTGGTCCTGGACGTGAGCGACATGAAGGTGGAGCCTTTAGACTAGTCGTTCTTTATGCCCCCACGGGGGCGGGCCAGCCAGATTTCTTCAGACGTTTATAGGTTTTCGTTGAGACGTCACGCTCTTTAATGTTAGTGAGTGACTGGAACGCCATCTTGGACGCACGCCTGGATAGGGTGGGGAGAGGTGATAGGAGAAGGGAGTAAAAGTCTCACAAACCTGCTCAGTCGTTTTCAGTTGGCTGACAGGTACCGACTGGATTTCCCGAATGTGCCAATGTGGACATGGGCGAACCGCATCAAGTCTTCTAGATCGTTCCTACATAGAGTATTATGTAGGCCTGCAGATAGTAGTATAAGTTGTCCACGTTTCAAAGTCGTCGGCCACACGGACCATAAATTTGTGATTTGCACGGTCAACATAGATAGGATCCATAGGTAGAGCCCTGGATACTGGAAGTTGAACACGTCCTTCCCGGCGCGCCAAGCTTTCAGAGACCGGTTTAGCGAGTAAGTCCATCGAGAACTGATGAGCGCAATCGTCAACAGCCGTTGCGGATAGCCCTGGAAAGGACTATTAGAATAGAGGCGGTAAGTTTTAGTAAGGAAGCGTGCACTGAGATGGGAGGGACGAAAGCCGTTCGCTGGGCCTGGGTGGTAGAGGCGCTTCGTGGAAACAAAGCAAGAATTTGCTCTTTGGCGAACTGTGATGGGTGCATGATAACCGAGTCAAAGCAAATGTATGCGGAATTTCAGTGGTACTTCGCCGAACTGTATGGGACGCGCGGTGGTTCTGGGACAGTGGTGGATTTCACCTCCTATCTCAGTGAAATGCTGCGCTTCCCGGGCAGAGATGCGGAGTCCTGCGAAATACCGATAACAGTTGAAGATATACAGAATGCGATGAAGGCCTGCGCAAGAGAGAAGTCACTGGAGCGAGATGGTCTGCCCTTCGAGCCTTATTTTTATACATCAGACTTGTCAGGTGGTCTCTTGGCAGACGTCTATCAAAATTGGCAGCAGAACGGGAGAACTCCCAGTGCTGTGAGGCGTGGAATGGTGGTGCTGTTGAAGAAGGACCCGAACAAGGGGGACCAATTAGATAATTTTAGGCCTATAACTCTGCTGAATGCAGATTATAAGATTTTGGCCAAGGTGCTAGCCAAGAGGTTGGCCTTGTCGATAAGCTGGTTGGTGACGAGCAGACATGCGCTATCCCAAACAACCTATCCATGACAACCTCCACCTCACACGCAACATCATAGATAGGATGGATAAGGAACCTGGCATGGGTGGGGTCCTGATCAATTTGGATCAGTCGAAACCTATTGATAAGGTCGACCACCAATACTCGGAAGCTGTTCTCGTGGTAGCAGGTTTCGATCCCATTTTCAGAGGCTGGATCGCTGCAGTGTACAGCGACATCTGTTCGGCGGTCAAAGTAAATGGCCACCTTTCAGAATCGCTTAGCATCGCTTGTTCGGTCCATCAAAGGTGCTCATTCTCGCCTCTTCTGTACGTACTGACTCCCGAATCAGTGCTGCGGTAGCTGGTGGTTTCGGGGAGCACTAGAAGGTTCGTGTCGGCTTACGTGGACGACGTCACTGTAATAGTGTCGGAAATCGAGGTGGTCGGCACCGTTCTAAGGGAGTACGAAGCGGTAACAGGAGCAAGTATCAACCAGGAGAAGTCGGTGGGCTCGCAGCTCAGCACCTGGAGAGGCAAGTCCATGCCAACCGACAGCAAGGTAGAGTATTAGACGGAAGGACCGGTTAAATTGCTCGGGGTCTGGTTTAGTCTAGATCTTTAGGTAGATAAGAACTTGGGGGAGGTGACGAATAGGGTTGCCAATCTCACCCAGAAATAGGCAGAGAGGAAGCTGTCCCTGAAGGGTCGGGTGGAGTCACGAATGAGTACATCGCTTCTGTCATCTACTACTGTCTGACTGTCGTCCCTTGCTCCACTTCGTGCCTGATAAAGCTGGGACGCTTGCTCTTCCACTTCCTATGGAAGAGATATGTTCCATTCGTCAGATGGTCCAACTGTTGTCAACAGTCGCTGAGTAGAAGACTGGGTACACCGTGGCTACCAATGCGCAAGCATGCGCTGAGACTGCGACATTGCCAGAGTTTCCTTAAATGTGAGCAGGTGTGGTCGCCACTCATCAAAAGGGACTTTCTGCAGCTCGTCTCATTGATGGAGCTACATTTGTGGGTCAAGCGTAGACCAAGAAAGGGCGCTTAGCACTTGGAGTGTCGGCAAGCGCTCACGGCCTTCTACCAGTCGGGCAACGCGCTCAGTGGAAATTCCACCATGGTGTTCTATAGGGAATTAGTGGAGGGAAAGAGACCTGACATACTCAGGAAGCTCTGGGCGTCGAGAGGGATCAACTAACTGGTCTTTTTCGGAGGACTTTTGGGCCAGGGACTATGGATAACCTCCAGAAATCCCTGACCTAACAGTGCTACCGGTTTGAGACAGGCTCTACAGACACGGAAGTGCTGTCATACGGACCTTTCCGAGATGTGCGTAGGGTGATGAAACCGTCTTGCATGCACTCGTCCAGTGCCCGTGCGTTACTGACCCGTGGAGCTTTGTCGAACAGCTGTCGTTATGTGTAGGACGGATCCGGTTATCAGCCGAGTCCACTGTGAGGATCGCCCCGTCACCTTCTTTTGGCCGGGAGGGAAAGGCAGTTTTCCTCTGCCTGGTGGCTATAGTGAAGGAAGAAGTGTGGTGGACAGGGTTTAAAGGACTGAAGACACACTTTCCTCTTTGGCCGAGCCCTCATTGACTTTTACAAGTTCCACTTGAAAAGGAAAGTGAGGGTAGAGAGGAAAGTACTGTTCCCACCAGTAAGTTTGTTGAAAGGTGAGTGAATGTTACGAAGATGGCTCGTGTGAATGGGCCTACTCTGAATATTCGTCTGTAAGCCGGAGCAGCTGAGGGGAAGGGGGTGCCTACCTGGCGTGTCCTTAGCAGTCTGGGTGATCAGAGGTACCCTGGTTGTCCCTGGGTGGAACTCACCCCTGTTGGGGAGTTTTGTTGTTTAAATGTTTTTGTTAACTGATTTTGTTTTTATTGTTTACAAGTTTTTGACTTTTAAGTCCCACTCATCCCTTGTTTTGTATTGTCCCTAATTGTTTTCGTGTTCGGCCCTTTTGGTCAATAAAGAAAGGATTATTATTATTAGTAGTAAGGCTGCGAGCAGGCAGAATCGTTAGCACGCCGGGTAAAATACTTAGCGGCATTTCGCCCGTCACTATGTTTTGAGTTCAAATTCCGCCGAGGTCGGCTTTGCTTTTTATCCTCTCGGAGTCGATAAAATAAGTATCAGTTGAACACTGGGGTCGATGTAATTGACTCATTCTTTCCCACCAAATCGTTGCTCTTGTAGCAAAATTCGAAACCATTATTATTATCATTATTGCCATTAAGACCACCTTTGCCTTTCACCCCTATGGAGTCAATATAATAAAGTACCAGTTAAGTTGATTTAATGGACTTATCTCTCTCCACAAATCTGTAATGTTATGCCCGTTAGACACAATTATTATCGCTATTATCATTACGTTTTATATACATACATATATACATACGTACATACATACATACATACATACATACATACATACATACATACATACATACATATGCACGCACACACACACACATATATATATATAACACGCACATACACTTACACACATCTATAGATATAAACAGATGGAAACACATGTAGAATATTAATAAAATGATGAAGATATACACATATGTAGACATATGTATAAGTATTACCTGCCTTAACTCACCTACTGGAAAATGTGTAGCAGATCGTCTGGGAATGTTAATGTTAATTGCAATAAATGGTGGTGGGGCTGGAGGAGAGAGAGAGAGAGAGAGAGAGAGAGAGAGAGAGAGATTCATCTTTCATCATCAGTTTAACACAACTGAATCTAGGATATAATATATATATATCTTTATTTTAAAAAATGCTTTCACAAGCTTGATTCCCTTTAAACGTAGCCCCACGTACTAAGCTTACAATAAGAATTAAGGTTAATAAATTTCATGTTGGAAACATTTTTCTGTTGTCCTATCAAGCATTTGGTAATCATTGTTGAAGTCGTTGATGACGTGAGTAAGCCAGATTACATATTTTTGTCTCCTACAGCCTGTCTGACATTGACAGGAAAATGTCTGTCTTACAATATTTTCCATTGCAATGTGATCATATCTAGATTCTTTCCTTCTTTCTTTCTTTCTTTCTTTCTTTCTTTCTTTTTTCCAGCGGGATGGTTGAGAATCTTCTAACTTCCTCCCGAACAACTCAAAATTTAATTAACTGCAGGCGTTTACCTTAGCTAGAAAGCAAAGTAACTGACATCTTCCACACATCCTTTTCCCCACTTCCCTTCTGTCGTCGTCGTCATCGTCTTCCTCATCATGATCTGCTTTATTACGTGATATCTTCGTAACAACAACAATAATAATAAGTCTTTCTACTATAGGCACAAGGTCTGAAATTTGGAGGGGATAGGGCTAGCCGATTACGTCGAACCCATTGCTTGCTGGTACTTAATTTATTGACATCGAAAACGATGAAAGGCCAAGTCGACCTCGGCGGAATTTGAACTCAAAACGTAAGAAACGTTACAAAGAATTTGCCCGGCGTGCTAACGATTCTGCCAGCTAACAGCCCTAATGGCAATAATGGTAGTAGTTTCTAATTTTGGCACAAGGACAGCAATTTCGGGGAAGACTAAGTCAATTACATAGACCACAATACTCTTCTGGTATTAATTTTATCGACCCACCCACCGCGAAAAGTTGAAAAGCAAAAATCAGCATCTAAACTCAGAACATAAAGACAGACGAAATGCCGCTAAGCAGTTTGTCTGGTGTTCTAACAATTCTATCACCTCGCCACTCTGATAATAGTAGTAGTAGTATTAGTAATACTGGGGCGGCGAGCTGTCAGAATCGTTAGCACGCCGGGCGAAATGCTTAGGGGTATTTCGTCTGCGGCTACGTTCTGAGTTCAAATTCCGCCGAGGTCGACTTTACCTTTCATCCTTCCAGGGTCAATTAAATAAGTACCAGTTACGCACTGGGGTCAATGTAATCGACTCAATCCGTTTGTCTGTCCTTGTTTGTCCCCTCTGTGTTTAGCCCCTTGTGGGTAGTAAAGAAATAGGTATTTCATCTGTCTTTACGTTCTGAGTTCAAATTCCGCCGAGGCTGACTTTGCCTTTCATCCTTTTGGGTCGATAAATTAAGTACCAGTTGCGTACTGGGGTCGATCTAATCGACTGGCCCCTTCCCCCCAAATTTCGGGCCTTGTACCTAGAGTAGAAGAGAATATTATAATAATACTAGTTTCTTCCTATAACACCACCGCCACCATTCCCGCTAACATACAGCTACTATCACTATGACCATTATTACACCACTATACAACCATTACTACTACTGCTGTTGTTGTTGCTGCTGCTACTACTACTACTACTGCTGTTGTTGCTGCTGCTACTACTACTACTAAAATTATCACTGGTGTTATACTACTACTACAGTGACTGCCACCAACATTAATATGCTTCTGATCAAAGTCCATCTGGATACCTCTACGTGGTGACGCAACCTGCAAGAAAGAGTAACTAAATCTCTAATTTACACAGCTTTTCTGTTTTTTTTTTTCTTTTCTAAATCCATATTGGATAAACTATTCTTGAAAAAATAACGCGCTGGTCACTACTAGAATCACTTTAAAAAACATTTTGTCGGTTTCTTTTGAAGACCGGTGACATTGACACTCAACTGTTGTTAAGTCAACAGCTGCGGGAACAAAAGCGTGTATTGGACATAAAGAACTGGGTGTATTGGTTACTACGAGGCCAGGGGTGGACACAGAATGGTTGATGAGAGAAGAGACAAGTGTATTAAGAATGTGTGAGTGGACGTGGCATGACACTAACCATGTCTGGGAAGCAGAGTTGCAAAAGAAAAGACGTAGAGAGAAGACAGTACGTTTGCGGAACAGAAGTTAGAGTGTATTAAGCGGCTTTTCATTGGTTGAAGTCCAAAAAATAAAAGTAAGCAATTTTTCCAGCACTGAAAAAAAAAAAAAAATCAAGCAACGCGTTGTACCTCACTACTTTTATGGACACAAGCCCATTTGAAGATGTGGTTTTCGCAATTCATAAACACACCTTTTAAGCTAACTTCAAGAATTTTTGTTTAGCACCTGCCCTCAGTTCAGCCATAAGTACTGCGTTATCATATTCTTGGCCGCGAATCATTGATAGAAATGAGTCTTTTTCCAATTCCTTTTTGATTTCAAATCCCGTCGAGGTTAACTTTACTTTTCAGTCCTCCAGGTTAGATAAAATAAAGTATCAACCAAGTTTTAGGGTATGTGTCAACTTGGGATTAAACGGCAAGTCTAATTATTACAGCTGAAAGAGAAACGAACAGATAAAAAAATAAACAGAAAATCAGAATGTAAAATCCCAAACATTTCCCTTTTATATGAAATGTAAATCATATATGACGACACACTACTAATGAACATCAATTTGAGTTATTACAACTAAGCGAGAGCATAACGTGTGAAATTCTACGACAGTGTTAAGGGGTATCTGTTAATGTATAATCGGTTTTACTGTTGATTTGATACTGTAGTATCCAGCTAGAGATTTTCAGTTTGATATCACAATATTTGTATTTTGTAAATGAATACGTGTCATTTTAAAATGAAAAACACGATTTCAAATTGAGCACTCTTCACTTAAACAAAACTTAACCTGACTTCATCTGATAATTCTCCAAACAGGTTTTACTTTCAGTGCCTTGGGATTGAGGTTTCCATTCAAGATATTCAAGTTGCCGTTTGAATCATCTATCGGTGTATTTGTCAGTACTTAGTCTCAAAGAGGAATTACTTTCTGTATATAAAGTAAGGCCACCAGACCTGAACTTACTCTACCAAATATTCATGCAGAGGTAGCGATCAGTCCTGTTGGTGCAACAAAAGTCGTATACCGAGTTACTATTCTCAGATAATTAGAACTGGACTTTTGTTATAGCCAACCCACCACCGCTAGAAATAAAAAAAAATGTATTACAACTATATGATTAGCTTATTGTTTCATTGCTTAACTGGTGTAATTAATCAGAAAAGTTCACTTAGTTGACGTTGCAAATGATGTCATGAATGTGGTGATGCTATATTTTCTATCAAATTCGATGTCAGTCCCAACTTAAAAACTGCTGCTCCTACTTTGAGATGGTTATTCTCACTATGAAATCGGTATTCTAACGTTAAAGTGGCGAAGCGTCATTTTGAAGTAAAATCTGCTCATTTATAATCAGAAATATTCTATTTATATGATTTAAGCTAAAGTTTAACGTGTATGTGTATATGATGACGAATCAGTCTTGTGGAATGGGAATGAGTACTTTTGGGAAGCTTTATTTAATTTCCAATTGCCGATAAATAGAAGCCATAAGGTGATGTAGTTAATCGTTATGAGCTGGCACAGATTGAAAATTGAGGAAATTGCCTGTAGATTAGTACCACATCCTAAAGCGGCGAGCTAGCAGAATCGTTAACTCGTCGGACAAAAACTGCTTAGCGGCATTTTGTCTGTCTTTACGTTCTGTGTCCAAATTCTGCCGAGGTCGACCTTGCTTTCATCTTTTCGGGGTTAATAAAAATAGGTATCAGTTGAGCACTGGGGTCGATGTAATCGACTTACATCTTTCTCCGAAATTGCTGGCCTTGTGCTAAAATTTAAAGCCAATATTAATGTCATATCCAGGAAGTGATGTGTCTATCATCCGTTAATGATGAGAGATATATTTCTTCCTGGATGTGACACAAATATGAAAATGCTAAGGAACCAGAGACGAGCGGTGGGTTACTATATTCCTGTAAAAAATACAATAGTTTCTTAAATTATCATAAGGTCATATCGAATAAATCAACCCTAGTATTTGACTGATTTTATTCAATTGATCCTTGAAGGGTGAAGGGTAAATTCTAACAATGGGCGCGATCGAAATGAATTCGAAAGACATTTATTTCTGTCATCTGACAACCATGTGGACTGCATCTCCTCAAATAAAATATCCATCAGAAACACTGCAAAATGTTTTGAACTGATTTAAACTCAGAACATTTGAGTCCGTAGTTCTTGATTGAGTCGTTCATTTTGTCTTGATAAAACTACATCTATATTACATTTTCAGTTACGAACATTCTTACAAATTCCATTGTAAATTATAGTTAATACTGTAATTTCCTCTAATTATCCGCCAAGAAAATGATTAAAAATTAAATACAAGCAAAAATAAGGAAGAAAGGGGAAAAGAAAAAAAAAACGATATGCCACAAAGACGAAACAGAAGAAAAGTGGGACCATACTTGAATGTTTGGAAATTGGTTTGTAAATAAAAAATATATATATAAATAGACACAAATTTACAAATAAACGAACCACTACCGTTGGTTTCTCTTGATGCAGTTTAATGTATTGCCAGCTTTCGAACCATGTCTTCGTCCGGTCTAAAGATCACCTCTTTCTTGATATGATGTTTCCTATTGCAATAACCTGTGTACTGTATTTTTCTTCTATTTCTCCACCAAGTCTGAGAGGTCCTGCAGAAGGTCACGAAACTTGTGAAAGGTCATGGGGCCCTACCCCTCCTCCTTCAGTAAAACGTAAGAAATGTAAACATATATTTCGTACAGACACAATATATGGCATCCAACACAATCATACTCATACAGCTGATGATGATAGGTGTCATTGAAGGTCCGAAGAAGACCATGACTGACTGTTTATGTGCAGATCGGTGACTACGTGCGTTCCAATCGTCAGGTTTGCATCCATCGGCGGCTATACGTATACAGAACTTAGATCCAAATCGACTTTCATAACTCCTGGTAGACCCTCTCCCCTTTACTGGCACGATCCAGAAAAATGCTGAGACAAAATATCTAAGGCTTCGGCTCAGGAATGTGAGAGGTCTTATCATTTTCAACTAGTAGTGAATATTTACATAATGGATGAAATCATTTCTTGTGTGAGTGTGCATGCATGTGTATATGTGCATGCAAGCTGGCAGACACGTTAGCGCGCCGGGCGAAATGCTTAGCGGTATTTCGTCTGTCGTTACGTTCTGAGTTCAAATTCCGCCGAGGTCGACTTTGCCTTTCATCCTTTCGGGGTCGATAAATAAAGTACCAGTTTCGCACTGGGGTCGATGTAATCGACTTAATCCGTTTGTCTGTCTTTGTTTGTCCCCTCTATGTTTAGCCCTCTGTGGGTAGTAAAGAAATATATATATGCGAGCATGCGTGTATAGACACACACACACACACACACACACACACACACACACACACACACACACACACACACACACACACACACACACAGCGATTTGTAATAAAGCATGTTCATCCCATCTTCTCGTATTGAAATTCTTTTGTACAGACTCAACTAATATTCGCAAATTTTCACAAGTATATCCAATAAAAGGAGAAGTCCTACAGTATGAAAGCCTCTGGTAGCCGATACCTGAAGCGGCGCTTTGGAATGCACGCTATAAGGTTATTACCCAGATAGTATTAAATAACAGAGACTTTAATTCAACACCCGAATAAAGTCGCTATCACAATGCTGCTTGAAAGAAGGAAAAGATCATATTTGATGTTTCCCTTAAGGACATACCTATATTAAACAAAAAGGAGTACCTGAAATAAGCTAAAGGTCAGTAAAAACTCCTTTATCCATAGAATGAGATGGAAGCGTTCTTCTCTGGCAAGAGAATTAAAGCGAGCGATATCAATGAATTTGAAGAAACGCTCCAGCGGGTACTTAATTCTCTGAGGAGTACCCCCCACCTACCCATTTGATACATGGCACCGTTTGAGGAGGAACTCTATAACATAATTAAGAATATAAAATTTAGGAAACTTCCTAAGAGACACAACCAGCACCAGAAAAAAATGTAAAAAAGTAAAAAATGTTTGAGGAACTGAAAGCAGCAACTGGCAAACCAGTATTGTTACAATTTTTCCGGGTGGGAATTTTTGCGTTTAACACTCACACGCGCACACACAACTGAATGGATTTCGGTCAGAATATTTCATTGCATGTTCTCAGCTGTTCGATCAATTCAATTGCTTGCTCATTGAATTAATATTCGAATTGGCTGAGTATACCACTGACACGTGCACACTTGATTAATTCGCAAGTAGAGGGCGCGTGATGCAGTGCGACGTAGCTAGACCTTTGAATTACAATGTCAATCTATCCGACTATCTTCCACAGTTTCCGTGTATCCAATTTCAATCACATGAATTGTACTGACTAGAGGTTAAAACCAAAAATGTAAAAATATTGCCGACAAGCGCAGAGCAAAAAGATCCGACACGCAAATTCCAAAATATATAGTTTTGCCTCTAAAGTGTAAATATTAAGGAATAATGGATTGTATAGCGTTTCAGCAAGCTGCATTTATATATATATATATATATATATATATATATATATATATATATATATAGAGAGAGAGAGAGAGAGAGAGAGAGAGACCACTAATTCAAAAGCCGAAGTATAAGTGGATATCAAGCGACGCAGCAAAGATAAAGTACAAGCATTTAGTAACTATCCAAATGCGGTAACTTCTGCTTTACTGAGAAACTCTACTTCATTCCTTATTTTGGGATAATGCTAAACTAAAAAGTGAACAAATTGCAATTTGTTGACATATACCAAAATTCTTTCTCAATAACATCATAAAAATACCTTCTGATGCATGATAAATATATCAAAAAATTCTTTTTGTTGATACCTACGATCACGTAATCATTTTAATATGCAGGATCTCAATTTTCGCCATGGTCTGGAAGTGTAATTTCTATGCACCTTATACTCAAATAAATATATGCTTAAATACATACATACATACATAATTAAATAGATATATAGATAGATAAGTAGATAGATAGATAGATAGATAGATAGATAGATAGATAGATAGATAGATAGATAGAGATAGATAGATAGATAGATAGATAGAGAGAGAGAGAGAGAGAGAGAGAGAGAGAGAGAGATAAATAGATATGTGTGTGTAAGTATCTCGGATATATAAATATAGGGAAACAAATTTACCGTACGGATAATCTCTTTACTTGTTTCAGTCATGTGAATGTGATCATGCTGGAGCACCGCCTTCAGTCGAGCAAATCGACCCTAGAACTTATTCTTTGTAAGCCTAGTACTTATTCTATCGGTCTCTTTTCGCTACACCGCTAAGTTACGGGGACGTAAACACACCAGCATCGGTTGTCAAGCGATGTTGGGGGACAAACACAGGCACCCAAACATATACGCACACACATACAAATATATATATATATATACATATATACGACGGGCTTCTTTCAGTTTCCGTCTACCAAATCCACTCACAAGGCTTTGGTCGGCCCGAGGCTATAGTAGAAGACACTTGCCCAAGTGCCACGCAGTGGGACTGAACCCGGAACTATGTGGTTCGTAAGCAAGCTACTTTATTTCATTAAGATTTGCCATAAAGGCATTACAAAGAGTAGCTTGCGGGCTGGACATATACATTGATGAAGTGAATGATGAAACAAGGATGATATTGATGAGAGAAGGCAGAAAACGTCCGCCGCTTTTCTGCTTCTCTAAAACATTGTTCTTTTTTTGCCATCAAAAACGACAATTATTGGACTTAATAGTCCATTACAAATATATATAATAAATTATTCAATCTATAAGATCATTCCTCCTCATCGGAGCCCCCAAGCAAATGACATGCCGCCTGCAGGAAAGCCTGCATCAGCAGGTCGGAACCCGGAAAGAGGAAAGCAAAGTCTTTCTTATTACAGGTCACCATGACCTTGAACAGTTCCTTCTGACTCACGACGTCCGCAGCCACCTGCGGAGGCCAGTCTGGACAGTCTATACAAACTGAGTCCAATCGTTCTCGGCCTGGAAGACCGTCCAAGCACTTCTCGATAGGCCCTTCCCTGAGATAGAAAACGACGGGTTTCACGTCCTCCTCACGGGGAGGGGTCTCAGCCCACTCTGTTAGTGGCACAATTCCTACTGACAGAGCCTCTCGCTCCGGTGGCTCACGTTCCACCGAAGGGGTTTCGGAACATGCCGTCGGTGCACCAGCAACCCCCGGCGATGCCCCGTTTTTCTTTCTTTTCTTTTTTTCCCCCTTTTTCGCGTCGGGAGAGCGAGGTTCCTCTGGCTTGTCCCTCCCGCCGCCACGGGATCCATCGGTGGGCAACCATTGTTGTCCACCTTCTTTCTTTTTTCCTTTCGAGGGGGTTACCTCCTCCTCGACTTTTTCTACACCTCCCTGCTTTTTATGCCCAGGAGGCTCCGTTGGAGGAAAAACATCCTCCTCTATTAATTTTTCCAGTGCTCTTGCATGGTTGTTGGGGCACTTCCTCTTAATGACCCGATTCCTGGCACAGGTGACACTTGGGGGGGGGGCGTCCCTCAAGAGTCACCGGATACCTAGAACCGGCCATCTTTAGAAAATCTGGGAAGACCAGATCTTTGGCTGATTGGGTCGATAGGGTCAAAATTGCGTTCGATCCCACCCAATCAGCCACAGGAAGCATTCTAACATTCAAGAGCCTGGCTCCGCTGCCACCCAGATCCCGGCGGATAGTGTTCTCTATCCACTCAGGCTCTATTCAGGTTGGCAGGCTACTCACCCAGCCTCTTGTCAATTTCCTTCCACGATATGTGGGGAGAAACAAAATTTTTCCCCTTCCAGGGGCTGACTAGCAAACAAGCTAGTGTCAAACAGTAAACACACTGTTGCAAATTTGACACCCCTTGCAATATACTTGATAGTTGGTAGGTATTCTGCCAACTCTTTTTCAATTTCGTCCTGAGAGAACACAGTGATGGTGTCGAGTGACTTGGAGTATGTCCTCAACACCACCATTTTCTCATTTCGGTCCTCTATCCACTGCTTGGAGGGTACAATTTCCACTCCAGCACAGTAGTGTTCTTTGTTGCCATGATTTAAAACCACAAAGAAACAAAAAAGAGGTCAACAAAAGTTCAAATGTTCTAAATAAAAGTTCAGTAATAAACACAAAAAAAGAACGGAAAGAGAAAAGACGAAGGAGGACAGTTCAATCAACGGCAACACAATTCCACAAGTCCGATACAGGTACTCCAGCTGCAAAAATAGTCCTTCCTGCCTTGGTACTCCTTGGTAATCCAGTAGAAATTCACAGACACGAAGACAATTTTCGTAAACAAATTAATTTTTGCATAGGGGCTACGCCTCTTCAAAAAAATACAATTCTCACTGCAAAGTGAGTCTTTATGCACGACCACAGACAGGCAAATGTCTGGAGCAGAGTGGAGGCTGTTGCTCACCAAAAAATATTAAATACAAGGCAACAAACTCCACTAAGCCCTAAAAAAATACAACAAACACCTACCTGTAGTCGAGCCTCAAAGTTCAATATTTCACGACGAAAGACGTGACATCAAGCAGCCGAAAAAAAGACGTCCGTTTACAACAAGCGTAAGGAAGCTGCTTACCACACAGCCACACCTACGCCTATAAACACATTTCTTTAGAAATATATTCTAGAATTGGAAAGGATTTTCAATAGTTGATCGTTAAAGGTGTAACGAAGATCTATTCGAGGATTCACCCTCCTAGTTTCTTGAGTTGATTATTAAAAAACTCAAAGTTGTTTGGACTTACCTTATCTACTTCTCTATCCTGATTTATGCCTGCGCATGTGTGTGTGTGTGTACGCGTGTGTGTGTGCGCGCGTGCGTATGTGTACGCGTGCGTGTGTGTGCGTGTGTGAATGTGTGCGGGTGCGTGCACGCACGAGTGTATGACTTTATATATGTCAAAGTATTCCTACGTATTTGTATTTTACGCCCATGTATAGAAATATACTATGCCTATTTTAAAATTCAAAAGTTAAAATTTAAAAGTTAAAAAAAAATTGTTTTACACACACACTCACACACACACACTCTCTCTCACACACACTCTCTCTCACTCTCACTCTCTCACATACATATAATATATACATACATACATACAGACAGACACACACACACACACATATATATGTATGTATGTATGTATGTATGTATGTATGTATGTATGTATGTATGTATGTATGTATGCATGCATGTATGTGTAGTGTATGTATATAGACATGCATATATACCCGTATTCACGCTGATCGTTAAGTACAAGCAAATGTGCTCAGATATCAACACGCCCAAAGAGTTAAATAATACTATATGAATTAAGAATGCCTCCTTAAGTGAATCTAGGAATTTCTGTTGAATATCAAAAAAGTGGACACACCTAGAGAGCACTCTCTATGGTATGGAATACATTAACTGATATGAAACAATAGTTTCATATCAGTATTTCAAATTCAATACAAATGGAATATTTCAAAGCGAAAGACAAAGGCAATTTGAAGTTAATATAATTAATGAAGAAATAAACACACACACACACACACACACACACACACACACACACACACACACACACACACACACACACACACACACACACATACACACACACATGTATGTATGCGTGTATGTATGTATATACGAAGGTGGGTTGGAAAGATCATAGGCTGGCTTTGAAGGAGTGCTAGAACTACGAAATCTTGCATGCATTGATTTTAACTTTTCTTAATAATTGCATTTTTTTCCAGGTAAGTTAGCATCTGACTGCTCAAAGAAGACTTCAAAAGTAACTAGTAGCAACAGCAGATATGACGTTGTCATCACTGAGATACTGGTTCCTAGCCAAGTCTTTTTTCATGTTGGCTAATGGATAATAGATAGGGCCAAATCAAGAGAATAGGGAGGCTGATCAACCAGTTCAAAGTCAGTCACGTAGAGCAGCCATTTAACCCAAAGACTTATATGCTGGAAGATTGCCCTGATGAAACAGGATCCCTTTCACCAGTGTCCCTGGGCGTCTGATAGCCTTTTGTAACTGACTAAGCAATTTTGCATAACACTCGCCATTGATGGTGTGGTCCTTTTTAAGATAGTCAATAAACACAATGCCTTTTGCTTGCCAAAAACTGAGGCAGTACGTTCCCTGCAGATGAAATGACCTTGGCCTTCTTTAGAACAGATGAGGGGTGTTTTCACTGCATGGTGATGGGTGTTTTCACTGCATGGATTGTCTGTCTCTGGCTCAAAGAGATAAACCCAACGCTCATCCTGGGTTAAAAATCGTTCCAGGAAACCATCTGGATCTGCCCGAAACAATGTCCGATTTTCCCCTAATGTGATCAGCCGGGTGTGCTTTTGATCAGGTGTCAGAAAATATGGCACCCACCAAGAAGAAACCTTCGTCATGCCAAGTTCATTGCGCAGAATATTCTCAACTCTCTCGCGGGATATACTAATAGCTTTGGCGATTTGATTTATAGACAATTACCTGTCATCCATCATCATGTGGTGAACATGATCAATGTATTCCTTGGTGGTGGCAGTTGCAGGACGTCCAGAGCTTCAGTCATCTTCAAGACTCTCCCTACCCGTCCTAAATTCAGCTGACTTGCACTGTCGCTAAATCTGGAACGTCACTCCTAATCTAACAATCATGTCAGCATGACTGTCCTTGGGGGTTACACCCTTTTTCTGCAGGTACTTGATAACAACACGATGCCAAGTTTTGTCAATTTTCAACAGAAGTTGCTACTAATTACTTTTGAAATCTTCTTTGAAGAATCAGAAATGAGTTTACCTGAAAAGAAACAATGTAGTTATTAATAAGATTTCAAATTAATACATGGAAGATTTTACAGATCTAGATTTTTTCTTTCATAGTCAGCATATGAACCTTTTAGTCCACCATCGTAAATGTATTAGTTAATTAATTAACCAATATATAAATATATTGAGTGAATGATTGATAGACAGAGACGATTGGGTTGAAGAAGAGAAAAATAGAGAAAATAAGGGCGGTGGGAGTAGTATTAAATCTATGTAAGGTATGCGTGCATGTTTGGATGCGATAATGAGTGCGTGTGATAGAGAATGTAGAAAGAAAGTGGGATTTCTGATAGACAGGCAAATCGGCTGATAGATAGATAGATAGATAGATAGATAGATAGATAGATAGATAGATAGATAGATAGATAGATAAATAGATAGATATATAGATAGATAGATAGACAGACAGACAGACAAACAGGTAGATAGATAGATAGATAGATAGATAGATAGATAGATAGATAGATAGATAGATAGACAGACAGACAGATAGATATCGTTGCTGACTCTAGTATAGAAATATGGAAGAAATGTAATACATGCGAGCTATGCAATCGAATGAGCCTAATTTCAAACCCAATAGCTCTCTATCTCTCCCTCTCTCCACCCTCTCCACCCTCTCACGATATATATATATATAAATATGTGTGTATGTGTGTGTGTGTGTGTGTGTGTGTGTATGTATGTATGTATGTATGTATGTGCGTATGAATTAAGCGGGCGGGCGCACATACACACACATTTTGTAACATACTTTCTGACACTCAGACAACACCACCACGCCATTCCTTTCCGTTAAACCGGCTTCCAGATCCCTTCCTTAACATCGTTACATCGTACACCCACTCATTGCAGAAAGAAGCTATCGCCATTCTAATACTTACTACCCATACCACAGTTCACATCCTGTAATTCTTACGTCAGTTATTCTACGGTCACGCAGATCTTTGTTGGAAGTAAGATTAACATAACCGAGTAATAAATGAATGAACGAAGAAGAAGAAAAAGAAGAGTGATAAAATATAAATAAACAAATAAATAAATAACTAAATAGATGGATAAACGAAAGTGTCAGCAAGTTGCGGGGGCGTAACTATTTCAGTCTGGCACTTTCCATTGCCGAATCAGCGATAAATAAATACATAGTATATTGTGCGGCGAAAGTTACCTGCCATTTAAGAAAATGAGTGGTCGTCATTATAATTACTAGCTTCTTTTCCACAGGCTATGTTGTTTCATCTGAATGAAAACGTACACCTTATATACATAGACACACGCATAAGGTATTAGTAAGCAAACGCAAGCTCGTATACACACGCATTAATATAAATATATACACCGTACTACGCAGACGCAAACTAGCACACAGAAACACATAACCGCACACAAATGCACTCATATATATTCCCTGTATAGAAAAGCATACAATATGTACGGCTCACGCTATTATGATCGCAAGTACGCACAGATTTACTTACACACTCGCACACACTCGTCAAATATGATGCAGAAAACGAAAAACAGATGATACATACAAGTAACATATATATATATATACACAGAAATACGCAGACACACATATCCATATGCACACTAAACAAGTAGAAAGTTCGCAGACCACACACACACACACACACACACACACACACACACACACACAATTATCAGAGATATTGTATGAACACGCATATACACAATCGCACAGTCACATATATTCACTGAGTAACTAAAAAAGTAGACGATTTTACAACATTTTACACACACGCGCGCACGCACGCATTCCACCCCACCACCACCACCACCACCACCACAGAAATACATACACACATTCATATATTCACAGAAAATCAGGCAGGAAGGAAGTAAACGATAATGCTAAGATATTACTGCACGCACATGCACACACACACACACACACACACACACACACACACACACACACAAACACACTTACACATACATGTACCTTGATACTAACCCTCACACTCACCCACACACACATACTCCACTCACTCCAAACTCCCACACATAAACACCGGAACAACAATGAAAAATAAACAAAA
The DNA here is from genome assembly GCF_006345805.1 of Octopus sinensis. Taxonomy (NCBI): domain Eukaryota; kingdom Metazoa; phylum Mollusca; class Cephalopoda; order Octopoda; family Octopodidae; genus Octopus; species Octopus sinensis. Next base: position 68,707,210 of record NC_043000.1, on the reverse strand, counting down.
AAACAAAACAAAACTAAGCGAAAGGAAGCCGTCGGCAATAGCATGATATTAGTGGTCATTAATGTTTTAATAAAAGGGTGGACACGATATCTTATGGGTTGCTCGTTCCATGGCTGGTCGACCAACAAACTGACAGGAAATGGATATATTTACCTATTTATGAATAAAATATTTGTTCTGGTCCCGCAGCACATGACTGATCTGTAACGGAGACAACAACAACAACAACAACAACAGTTTAGTAAAGTTTTTAATTCTGCATCATATCAGATGGAACAGCTTGATTTCAACAAAAGAGCCAAAGTGAAACAAAGAGCTAAGTACTAACAAGAAATAACAGCTAAAACTTCCTCAGCACATCCTTTTGTGCCCTATGCTATCTAGTGGAAGAACGACCCCTGGAGACTTTTTCAGTCAGCGTTCGTCATTATAATTGGTATTGGGCAGTTCTCAGTACATGGTTTGTTCAAACTGAGCCCCGCGCACACACACGAGCGGAAGAAGCTATGATGGATTAAACATTTCCTAATGTTTTTTATTGCTTTGAAGATTTACTTAACAATGCCCATAACAGTCGCATCAGGTGGGAGAAGTTTCTCAAAACTAAAACTGATTAAAACATACCTACAGTCAACAATTTCACAAGAGAGATTAACTAATTTGAAGATGTTATCTAAAGAAATCCTTGACTTTGAAATGATTTTGAAAGATTTCTCAGATAAGAGAGCCAGAAAAGTCTGTTTGTCAATAATTATCTTGACCTGTAATAAAATATTAAAACTTTCATCTGAGCTTTCAGTTTTTAGCGTATCATTGTGGCTATCGGTGGAGCCACAAGCCCTCAACGCTTTTTGGCTGAGTCTGGCGTACTATACGAAGCATAAAACATCAATCTTCAGCTTTTGTAGAGTAGAGGGCCCCACTAACAATTCTCTAATTGGGAACCGTACGTCCTGCTGAAGCCCTGCACACAATAGTAATTAGAATTAACATACCACTATATTATGTAACTCAATCCTTTATAGATGAAGTTAAAAAGGAGCATATCTACGGAATATAAATATATCTCTTGTGACAGTTAAATATTTTTAAAAAATACGAGCTATAAGGTGCAGATGATGTGATGAGTTTTGAAACGGATTATATGTTTAACAATGTTTTGGAAACCCGTAAACCATGTCAATTCATATTAACTGCATTCATATGGTTGAATAGCTTTGATGAATAGCAAAGAAGTGATTCTTTCTACCACAAATCTCTAGAGAAAAGGTCATACTGAAAAATGAATTATAACTTATTCTAAATGAGCTTGAAGAAGAAAAAGAAAGGTTACAGATTAAACATTTGTTGACTAGGTTTTGGACACAAGCATTTATTTTGCTTTATTTTGTTGAATGGAATTGGTTGCTTTAACCAATATTTATGATGTATCGTTTATAGCTCAAAAAACTTATTTTAAAAGAATTCAAGAAACAATCTTTACGAATTAATATCTAATACCGCCAATCTGAATAAGAAGCAAGATATCTTCACTTTATGGTGAAAGCTATTAAAGCAAGAGAAGAAATGATGAAATGTTCCCTTGAACTCCTTATTATCGGTTTCAAATTTTGGCACGAGGCCAGCAAGTTCGGGGAAGAGGTTAAGTCGGTTACATTGACCCCAGTGTTCAACTGGTTCTTATTTTATCAACCCGAAATGATGAAAGACAGAGTTTACGTCGGTGGAATTTGAACTCAAAATATAAAAAACGGACGAAATGCTGCAAAGCATTTTCCCCAGCGTGCAAACGATTCTGCCAGCATACCGGCTTAACTTGTTCTCCTTAATATAACAACTAATCACCATTCAGCTATCTTCTAATTACCTTCGCCTTAGCGAAGGTGGAGGTATTGTTCTCAGTCGTGTTTGTTTGTTTGTCCGTGGACACAATATCTCAAAAACTGCTGGATGGATTCGGATCAAATTTTCAGGGATGTTTGGCCTTGTGACTGGCACGAACTGATTAGATTTTGAGGTCGATCCGATACCGGACAAAGATTCCGGATTATTTTTTCCTATTTTTTTTTATACTTAATTTTTGATAGCAGTCGGGTTCATTTTGATATTCTCGTTTGTGAGAGCAGTCGAGTTTATTTAAGATATTCTCATTTTAAAAGTCATCTCTAGTTGTCTTTAAGATGTGGACATAATATTTAAATTTTAAATCTTAGGGAGCTACGCCAACTTTAAAGACGCGATAGATTCAGAACGTGGTTAGAATAGAGTAGTTCAACCGAAATTGATATAATGGACATTTAGCATCCAAAAGACCATAATGTTAAACTGGCAAATGTTGGGCAGCGTTAGATCCTAAGGGCTATTTAAATAGAGTATATTGAAATAACTGATTGACAACGATTAGACATTGTCGGAATTGGTTGTCATCTTAATATTCAGGAAAAAATTACAGAGAATTAGAATATAATACTATATAATATCATTATAAAGATGTGTAAGGCTGCGAGCTGGCAGAATAGTTAGCTAGCCGGACAAAATGCTTTGTGGCATTTCGTCCGTCTTTACTTTCTGAGTTCAAATTCCGCCGAGGTCGACTTTGCCTTTCATCCTTTCGGAATCGAAGTGCCAGTTGAGCACTGGAGTCGATGCAGTCGGCCTACAACCTACCCCAGAATTGCTGACCTTGTGCCAAAATTTGAAACCTATATAATTATAATAATTTCTTACATAGATGTTTCATGTAGCCATAATTGTTATTAGCATAAGATATTTTTTCTAAGTTTTGAAGATAGGGGGCTACTGGACTGGTACTTTATTTTATTGAACCCGGAGTACTGGAAGGCAAAGTTGATCTCGGCGGGATATGGACTCAGAATGTAAAGAGTAGGAACACTACAAACCATTATTTCACTCTAACGATTCTGCTAAGTTTACTACCCTTTATAATATCTATTTCTTTATTGTCTACAAGAGACTAAACATAGAGAGGAGAGACAAGGACAGACAAAGCGATTAAGTCGATTACATCGACCCCAGTGCCTAACTGGTACTTATTTAATCGACCCCGAGAGGATGAAAGGCAAAGTCGACCTCGGCAGCATTTGAACCCAGAACGTAACGGCAGCCGAAATTCCGCTAAGCCTTCCGGCCGATTCGCTAGCGATTCTGCCAGCTCGTCGCTACACTTTAAAAATATAATTATGATAGTTTCTTACAAAGATAACAGCCACAAATAACTGAGGAACAGAATAAAATTAATGAAACTGCTTACCATACAGCCACGCCTGCGCCTAAGTTGCAAATTGTTATTTATTGAGGCCAGATATTTGACCAAAATGCTTATGTAAACAGTAATGTATTACTAATGTTTATTAGAGTAGTCTTAAGTATATAATTCCTTTAAAAATTATAATTACAATTCAAATATTTGTAAAACATCCTACGTCGATATATAGAATATTTTGCGAACAAGCAAATGTAATTATATTTCTGAGAGTGATTTGTGAAAATATATATTTGCTCTATGTGTAAGAAGATTAAATTTTGAAAACGAAAGTTAATAGTTTTGTTTTAAAATGTTAGAATTCTCCAAATAATTAAGAATCAGCAACTGACATGGGTTTTTTTTCTTTAAATATTAATCAGAAAGAGATTTGGGGATTTATAGCTTCCATGCAGTTTTTGTAAAAAATGCATTTCATTTGTATTGAAGAAATATATTTTGTTTGCATTTGAAACAATCGTTTCAACTTTTGAAAAGTTAAGGTACTTCTGTTTCAGTTACATTGCTTTAAGGATGAGCATATAACTATAGATACTAACAAAGTGCAAAAGAAATATATCTAAATACACAAAAAATGCAAAACAAAAACGCCCTAACGTTAATCAGTCATTGTTTATTAAAAAATTGATCTATTTTTTTATTGATAAAAAAGTTGTCTATTTTTTTTATTGATGATAAGACTTTTTGAAGATTCTGAATTTCAGATGTCAAAAAGCAAATCTGAAGACCGTCCATTAAAACAAACAAACGAAAAAAAACCAAAAAGAAATAAAGAAATAAAGAAATTAGTGACAGATTTTAAATTAAAATAGCTAAAAAGAATAAGTACCATTTATTTTACCTATGTTTTACCAACATTGTTGTTTTTTGTGTTTTATCTAAATTGTTGATTTCTAAATTTTTACCAAAAGATGGTTTCGAAATAAAGAAGATATACTGAAAAATATTTTTTAGGTAAATCACATTACGAAAATAAAATAGTTTTAATCTCATGGCATTTTACAGCCTTTGAGAAAAGATAAAATAGGAATTTTCGCTTATCTTTGTATTTCTTTACAGTGCTAAATGAAGTTATTGGATAATTCCCTCCAAACATTCTAACTCCTCTAAAAGACAAGAAACACAGCATATTTCCACTCCCTTAAAAAGAGCTCTTCTGAAGCAGTATCAGTTTGTAAACACTTGGTTTTTCGTAAACGCTTTTCCAACGCTTGGCTTGTTACCATGGAAGAGGTATCTCTATGTCTTGGTTTCGATTGGCTAAAATTATCCAAAATTTGCAAATTTTAAAAGCTATTAACTCTTTATTTATTGATTTATGGTGAAAATGAATTTCATGTCAATGTTTACTTTACAAAACTACATAATTACATCAAATATGAAATCAATTGGAACAAAAATTGAAGAAAATGAAAAGTGGCAGCCAAACATAAAAGATCCATATCTTTAGCTCTAACCGTGTATAACTATCATAAACAAATACAATTGAAGAATCTCCTGCAGTCTTGTTTATCTAAAGAATATGGATCCAAAGATCAAACTCATTGAAAATAATCACGAACTTTTATCATATATATATATATATATATAAAACCTACCATCATCATCCCGTTTATTCACTAACCACTGTCTTTCTCATATTTAATCTTTCTATTCTGTTTATACGTATTTTATATACCTTCGCATCTTTTCCTTATCCCTCCCTATCTCTTGCTATCCACCCTTAGTGACCAAAAGTCTAGAAGTACTGGGTGTGTACCTTCCTACGTGACACGCATACATAATGTTTATGCACTGCGTGGCACTCGATAGCATGGAATACGTTAACACAATTTTGGCATGAGGACCTGCTAACAGCACCCTCTTCCAATTTATAACATCTGGAACCATATCAACTGGTGTTGATACCCTTCCATCAATCGTCCACTTTATCATCTCTGACATCTTCAAGGATTCTGTTATCTAACAGAGATTCTTTCTCTTTTCCATCAGTAAAAGACAACCTACGAACTTTCACCAACCACTTCGCTCGTCACTGCAGAAAATACAATCTTTTATTCCACCATTTTATCTGCTTTTAATATCAACAGCACTAGCTAATTCGGGTATCTTTTATATGTTCACCCGATCTGCTAGAAATAGCAGCCAAAACACTCAAACTACACTCTATCGTCTTAAAAAGAAACGGATTTTGGTCCCGAACACACATAGCCGGCATAAAAGATGGGAAGATCACGGTTTGAACGACACCTTTGTTCTGTCAGGGCATACCTGGAATCTAAAAACAAGAGAAATACTTCTAGCAATGAATACGTTTAATGATGAAGATTTACCATTTCGCAATCCAAGAACACAAAGAACGAAAATCGCATTTGCTTTCACACATCGTGAATAATAGTCATTGTCATCATTATTAACATGGTCATGACAACATCACTACTAGCATCACTATGAGCAATCTCACTCTCACCACTGTTGAAGTCATCTTCAATATTACCATTCATTACTACTGTCATAACCACCGCTCCTATCAACACCTTCAGTATCACTATCAACACTATCATCATCGCCATCACTTCTGCTACTATCAGCAATAACAACCTCAAAACAACCTTTCTCTTCATCGGCATTATAAAAAAATCTGTCAACGCTGACGTGTCAGTCTTCTTCCACACATGAGGAATTACATATTGGAGAGATTGATAAGCGATCAATATGTTATTAAACTAATGCTTTATCTGTCATTCAGTAGCTCGATCGATCAATCCATCCGTCCAGTCATCTATCTATCTATCTATCTATCTATCTATCTATCTATCTATCTATCTATCTATCTATCTATCTATCTATCTATCTATCTATCTATCTATCTATCTATCTACCTATCTATCTATCTATCTATCTATCTATCTATCTATCTATCTATCTATCTATCTATGAACGCGTACATCGCGTCCGTCATCTACTACCGCCTGACCGTCGTGCCTTGTCCCGACCCTACCATCACCAAACTAGAACGCATTCTCTTTCGCTTCTTGTGGAAAGGATGCGTCCCGATGGTCAGGCGATCCATTTGCTGTCAACACCCGTTAAAAGGAGGACTGGGTATGTCGTGGTTGATGATGCGCAGACACGCGCTGAGACTGCGACATTTCAGGCTCTTCGTAGACGACGGTGAACAGGTGTGGTCGCCGTTTGTGGGGCACGCTTTCCTGCAGCTCGTCTCTATGACCGAACTGCAGTCGTGGATCAAAAAGAGGCCGAGGAAGGGCGTATGGCACCGCGAGTGTCGCGTTGCTCTCAAGCAACTCTGCCGTCCTGGGTCGACCTTGAGTGACTCCATCACAACCAAAGCATTCTATAGGGGATTAGTGGAGGGGAGGTACGACGACGAGCTCGGGGCGAACCTGGACGTCGACGAGGAATACCTGACCCGCCTGTTCGGGACGACTTTCGGGCCAGGGTCCATGGACAACTTCCAGAGATCCCTGGCCTGGCAGTGCTACCGAGAAGCGCTACCCGTTCGGGATAAGCTCTACAGACACGGCTCGAGAAACACGGGGCCGACCTGCCCGAGATGCGGTCAGAGCGACGAAACCGTTCTGCACGCACTCGTGCAGTGTCCAACAATTTCCGACCTGTGGGCTTACGTCGAACAACTGCTGTCACGTATGGGACGAGTCGGTTTATCAGCTGAGTCTATCGTCAATATTGTCACGCCTCCTTCCTTCAAACACGAAGGAAGAGCTATTTTCATCATCCTTGTGGCTATGGCGAAAGAATGTATCTGGTGGACGCGTCTGAAAGGATTGGAGACAAACACTTTCCTCTCTGGTCAATCTCTCATCAACTTCTTCAAGTACCACTTGAAAAGGAAAGTGAGAGTAGAGAGGCAAGTTTTGTCTAGCGAATGTTTTAAAAAAAGATGGGTGAATGTAGCAAGGATGGCACGTATGAATGACGAAGCCACCTTGAGCATAATCCTATAAACCCAGAAATTGAAAACAGAGGGTTACCCACTTGCAAACAAATGTGGTAACATATAACAATATTGACCGAGGTTACCGTGGTCTTTTTCGTAGGCTTTTCTTCCCACGGATAAACCTTATCTGCTTCCCCCTCTACACCGTACATGATGACACTGTGATACATGATCCCTATTGATCGTTTTTTTTACTCCTTCCCCTTTTTTCCTCTTTTTTCTTTTTTTCCTTTTTCTTTTCTTTTGTTTCTTTCCCTTTTTTTCTTTTTCTTTTTTCCCTTTTACGATCCCTTTTGATCGAAAACCTACGCCACATTTTTTTGTTTGTTTTGTTTTTTTTTTTGCATCCCCCAAAAGAAAAGCTCTACCTTGTAATTTGTCCTATCTGTGTGCAGCCCTGTGTGGCCAATAAAGAAACTTATCTATCTATCTGTCTGTCTGTCTTTCTGTTTGACTGTATGTATGTATGTATGTATGTATGTATGTATGTATGTATGTATGTATGCATGTTAGTCTCTCTGTCCGTCCGTCTGTCTGCCTGTCTGTTAGTCTGTCTGCTTGTCTGTCCGTCCGTCTATCTGTCTGCTGCCTGTCTATCAGTCCATATGCCCGTCCGTCTGCCCGTCTGTCCGTCAGTCCGTCCGTCTGTCTATCTATCTATCTATCTATCTATCTATCTATCTATCTATCTATCTATCTATCTATCTATCTATCTATCTATCTATCTATCTATCTATCTATCTATCTATCTATATTCTAAGCCGAGTCGGTAAGAAAGTGTACATCTAACTAAAGAATATTAAGATAAAATCCTGTTACAGGTCTATGCTTGAAACAATGGGTTCAAGAGTTGGCTATCAAGAATAGGTGCCCGATTTCTGGGGGCTACTTTAGCGTGCATTCTGCTACAGTATTCGCAGTCTATACTGTGAAATTATCTGATCTGGATTAAGATTAGGATTGAGATTAGGGCTTTAGGTTAGGGTTAGCGTTAGGTTTAGGGTTAGGGTTAGACTGCACGCTAAACTGTAAATGCCCAAGGAGGCAAAAAAGTAGCACCGACCGTTGTTCTAACCAGAGGACATATTTTTCTTATTTGTTAAATGGCAGGAAACAATCGTCTGAAGACAGTAGCGATAGTGTTCGTGACGGCAGTAGTGAGGTGGTTGCCAGTGATTATAATAGTTGTTAGTAGTGAGGAGGGTCAATTGCGATAACAATTCTGTAACTCAGTTTTAATTGCAAATATTTGAGGAATGACACTAATATGTTTGTTAAAGATGAAGAACACAAGTTTTATAACATTGAAAGTTTATGTTTATACATATATATATATATATATATAATTACTTACATCGATCATAAAAAGTTTGATCTTGCAGCTTCAAATAATCAAACTGCCTGATAGTTTCATATTTGTTCAGCGTTCCCTTGCTGAAACTCTCTCTCTCTCTCCTCTCTCTCTCTCTCTCTCTCTCTATCTCTCTCTCTCTCTCTCTCTCTCTTTCTTTCTTTCTCTCTCCTATTGTATTTTGTCTGCTAGCAAATTAGTAAAGTCGTATAAGCATCGACTATCACAAGAGCTCTGTTTCATTAACAAGGTCAATCACCTTCACTTAACCACAAGAAACAATACTGCATCTTTATATTCACCATAGCTCTTCAACGCCCACTCTTACACTCCAAAAGGTACTAGTTCTCTGGCACACTTGTATAGCTTTTATTATATTTCTATAGCTTCTGCAAACAATAGTGTGTTATCTACTAACTAATACAGTATTCAGAGTCCCTTGTAGATACTAACACACCTTTATATTTCTACCACACTACTAGTCATCCCCAACCAACTCTATTGCTGCGAGGTATGAAGAATATGAAATTTAAGGGCTTCCTCCTAACACTGCTCAACGATGGTGATAGGATGCGAACTAACGATACATTAATGTCTTGGTCACTGCGACACAGCAGTAGTATGATGACAGTTGTTGTGACAAACGATGAGGGACGATGTAGGCAAAACGACGAAGATAGCAGCAATGGTGATAGTGTTTCTCTTCTTGTTGTCAGAGAGCCCTATCAACTTTACCAACAATTGTATTAGAGTTGGGAGAGATAAATGTCCAGTATTGATTTCACATCTGTCATCTCCGATTAAATAAGATGACTTCTCTCAGATCTAATCTTGATAAAACGTTCGTTTGGGAAATTTTAACGTACAGTGGAATCCATCATTCTGGAGTATTATTGATATCTTGTTTTGTTGGTGTCATTGTTATTGCTGTTCTGTTTGATGTTGTGACTGTTACTGTTTTGGTACGAGGACTAAAAACAAAAGGTTGGATGGTTAGCACAGTAATAGAGTATTGAAGTATGTTTTCTTTACCTTTATTATTATTATTATTATTATTATTATTATTATTATTATTATTATTATTATTTGTTGTTGTTGTTGTATTTCCCCACTAAGATAAGAACTACGACATTCACATTTGCAGGAATTATGTTTTATATATTAGGTGGTCTCTTAAAAACTAAAAAATAGAAAAGGTGTGACTTCTATTTCGGGTAAAGAATATACAGTGGAAATGAGAAGGGAATCTACTGGCTAGTTCGAGTAGTATTATTTGCAAGAGGCGCGATAGATGTCGCTAGTTGAAAGATGATTCTGTAGAGATGGAAAAAGATGTAACTCAATATTAGTATTTATGATGGCGACTGTCTGAGAAATGATGGAGGGTGTGGAGAAAAAGTAACAAAGAGGGAAAGAAGCAAAGTAAAGGGGTGGGGAAGACAGATGAGTGATTTATAACTCAGTAGATGGCTTTGGTTCTGAAGGCGGCGAGATGGTAGAAACGTTAGCATGCCGGGCGAAATGCTTAGAGGTATTTCGTCTGTCTTTTCGTTCTGAGTCCAAATTCCGCCGAGGTCGACTTGCCTTTCATCCTTTCGAGGTCGATAAATTAAGTACCTGTTGCGTACTGGGGTAGATCTAATCGACTTAATCCCTTTGTCTGTCCTTGTTTGTCTTCTCTATGTTTAGCCCCCTGTGGGCAATAAAGAAATAAGATAACTTTGGTCCTGAGGAATATAATCAAAGAACTTCAGACCAAAGCAATCAGTTCAATAATTTATTTCTCTTCATTTATACCACTAATGTACCGAGGAAGGTGAGAACACTTCAACAACGCCGCATCAGTGTATTCGATAGCCATCTATAAAGCTAAGGAGAAATGCCTCTGTTTAACGATCACTTCGTTCTATTTAGGTTTCCAAACAAAAGGCAGTATTTGTTTTGGTAACTTTAAAAAGCAATGTTTAGATAGGAGTATTAATCGCCACAAAACTTCGACACGCAAGAGATGGGAGGTTGAAAAGCAATAATTTCCCTGTTATCACCCTTCATAAAGTTTAACCGTCAGAGAGACAATTACATAATATCCAGCCACTGGTGCAAACTAGCTGAAGTCATAGTTCGAAGAGAAGGCCGTAGCAATATGAAATATAACTGTATGCACCAACATACCGAATGCGAAACATCCTATTTGTTTCTATAAAGTTATAAGTTAAGTGGTTGCTGGTGTACTACATAAACCTGACACTGACAGTAGACGGTAAATAAATAAATAAATACATAAAAGCTCGAGCAACTAGAGAAGTGTTAGCAAACAAAAGATTGGGCCTGTCTGACTCAATGTATCATTTCTTCTTTAGATTCATGTCTGGTAGAGAAAAATATGAGAGTAACTGTAATAAAACACCTCTATTATTGGAAGGAAGCTGGAGTAGTAAATGCAATAGGAATGTAAACTTTTGTATAAATGTTGCTCTCGACGTTAACCAACTGAGTGGACTTAGGTTCAGTCCCACCGTGCGGCACCGGACCAACCAAAGGCTTGTGAGTGGATTTGTTGGACGGAAACTGAAAGAAGAAGTCGTATATATACATATACATGACGGGCTTCTTTGTGTGTGTATGTGCGTGTGTGCATATGTATGTGCGAGTGCGTATGTGTGTGTGTGTACATAATGTATATATATATATATATATATATATATATATATATATATATATATATATATATATATAATATATATATATATAGAGAGAGAGAGAGAGAGAGAGAGAGAGAGAGAGAGGTAATGTTGTCCTACATCTTCAATAAAAATACCGAATGGCTCATTCTGGCCTGACCTGGGTTTAAACTGACCGGCATTTGTTGCAAACATTGCGAGTGTACCGCTAATACAAATTCCCACGAACCGCTTTCTTGCTCATGTTGTGCCTAGATTTACTGCACTTTTTTTTTTGGTAGGGATAACACCGTTTTCTTGCAAATAATTTACTGCATCCACTTCTGTTTTCAAAATCTCCTTCAGAGTGGTACAATTAAATGGCTTCAATGTGGATAAGAACAAAAATAAAAACACAAAAAAATATGTAAAATATTAAGACAGTTGATGAAAAATATCTAATTGATA